>NW_027667763.1:0-13096 GCF_963924665.1 Micromys minutus
ACACACATGCACACAGACCCACATACACATAGACACATGCACACAGCCACACACACACACACAGCTCAGTGTTTGCCTGTGTAGACTTGTCTGAAGCATGAGAGAAGCTGAGGAGTGGAAACTTGTCTGGCAGCCTGAGAAGTCTTCCTGGTTTGCTGAACTTTGCAGCTGACCATGTTCTCTCCTTTTCTTTCTCCAGCAACCTCCTTGCACCTGGCTACTCGGAAACATACTATAATTCCAGTGGAAACAAGGTCACCACAAGCCCGCAAATCATGGTACAGCATCCACTAGGTTCCTTGGGAATGGAGTGTGCCCTACAGACCTAAATACAGTGTCCTTGACAGACAATAGAACTGAGACTGCTTTTACAGCTTTGGTGCTGCTTGGTTGGTTGGTTGGTTTGGTTCTCCCAAACAGCAGTAATCACTTAATGAATAGTTTTCACACTATTGCATTCTATTAAGATTGATGAAGCATGGCCCCAGTGACCATTTCCAGCTGTCACGCGAAGCAGGCAGAAGGAACATACATTGTTTTTAAGGTTGTTTTCTGCAAATGAACTCTGTAATGCGAAGAGCTAAGCATGTTTGCTGTTTTTACGTCTTTACTATCACACCTCCCAATTATGTGGTTTGTTACACTCAAGACTACTTCTTCATCCAGTATAGACCTCCATATTTCCCTAAGTAACTCTACTCTTGGTCTGTCCCCCAAACACCCCCTTGCTCCTATGGAGTCCATTACTGTGTGGCCAAGCATCCACCTCAGGGATGCCTACTTATTGCAAATCTTCAAACTTTCAGGGGTTACATAGGCTAATGTAGCATCTCCTGTAAGATAGAAGGGCCACATGGAGAAATAACTCTTGTACTTTGCTCCAAATAGAATCATTGTATGTCGTGCAAGTTCACTTAAATCAAGTTTTGCTCTTAGGACGAACAACCTGAATAACCAATAAGCTTAAAAGAGGGGACAAAAGTGATCGTTCCTAATTGAAAAAGTCTAAGTTTTGAAGAGGAAAAAAAAAAGTCAGATGTTCAGCGAATTCGATTTTGAACTTAGATAACTAAATACAGTTTTTTTCTAAATAGTGCTCAGCTATTTTATGCTGTGTTACCAATACCAATATATTATAAAATACATTATTTGTAGTGTATAATGTTATATACTATGCTGTATTTATGGTACTATATAATATAAAGACTGTATAATATAAGCATTTAGGGGTTATTAACTATCTTTAAATTTTGAGACAAAATGCTCATTTTTTTAAATCTCTAACTTAACCACTGAGCAGCAAAAACTTGTTCTTGCTCCAAAATTTTAAATTATAATTGGCTGTAGAGTCTAAGAACTCTCAAGAATTCCCTTTACAAAATGCCCTTTGTTTCCCTTAGGATAGCTGTTACTACCAAGGACACATCATAAATGAGGAAGTTTCTGCAGCCAGCATCAGCACGTGTCAAGGGCTACGGTGAGCAAGACTTGAGGACCACTTCCACATCCCACTGATGCACAGTTCATGTTTGATAAGTCTGAAGACCCTCAAATATAGTTAGTTATATAACATAGTTAAGTGGAATTCCTAATGGCTTTGAATTTTGCATCAAAGCACCATTTCTTTTTAAAGCATGAAATTTATAAAACGCATTTCCCTCATTTTTGAATACAAAGGTTTATGGAGGAAGAGACTGCAGATCTCTTTACCTTGGGTTTTTTGTACAGCACTTAACTTAGAATAAGTCTCATTAGATATAATCCAGACTAATTTTAAATCGTTGAAACTCTAGATCAATTAAGTAATGAAAATGCAACTGAAATTACTCATCATTTGCACCAAAGCTAGTAAATCGTAAAAGCAGTCTGCTGCAGGGCCAGCCGTTTACAGGGAAGAGTAGCTTGGAGCGGTCAACGAGCCAGCTCAGCTTTTATACCAGGGTTTGTGAAGAAGGTGAAAATCTTCGCTGACCATGTGCTTCCCCTACTCTCTTTCCACCCCGCACCACCCTCCCGTCTCTCTTTATGTGTTTCCATCTTACAGACTGAAAAGGGAGGCTACTTAGTTAAACAACATTACTTCAGATTCACAGCCAATGGGAAATAGGCCTAGAATTCTAAGCTCTTCTAAGACTCCAAAGCATCCTTCACTTTCAAGGGCCCTGCAGTAAAGAAATAGTATGAAAACCGGGGCTGAATGAGGAAACATTTCTAGTGTCAGCAGCAGATAAACTGGGTTATTTTTTGGTCATGAGGACATTGAGGGCTCTAGCTGTACAACTTGGAAGCAAGACCATTGTGTTAAGAACCTGAATGCTCATGTTTCTCAGGGGTTACTTCAGTCAAGGTGCTGAAAGGTATTTTATCGAACCGTTGAGCTCGGAGAGCTTGGATGAGCAGCCACATGCACTCTTCAAGGACAACCCCAGTGAAGACCAGGAGGACAGCAAGTGTGGAGTGTCTGATGCACTATGGCTCCAAGGGCTGCATCAGGATGTGGTCCTGCCTGCCACCAGGTTGATTGTGCGTAGGGTTTGTTTTGTGTCCTAACCTGAGTTTTAGTCTTTTCCCTTTTCCTTTTCATGTATGTGTGTGCTGTATGTGCATGCATATGTTTAGACCTGACCATGTCTCTCTGTGTCTGCAGAGACTCCAGCTTGCTGTCAAGTGATTTTCTTAAATGACCTTCATATATTGAGGCACAATGACAATATTGGCTCTCAATGGGCCCAGACTTTGTCTCGTCTGACTAGTTATCTTGTTCTAGGGATCCAGGTCTCTGCCCTTTCTGTACTTGAATTGGAGGCAGGCCATGACACACATCCATCTTTCTCATTGGCTCTGGGCATTGGAACTTCAGAGCTCACATTTTCACAGGGAGGGTTCTATCTGCTCAGCAACCTTTGCAGCACTTGGTTCTAATCTTAGAAGTAAACTTGACACACATTCTATAGTCACTACTGAAATGATACTTTATAGTTTATACACATTACATTGCATTAATTATTTACTGAGTAAGAATCTATGCATCAGCTATTATCATCCACAATGTACAAGAGCTAAAAAGAAAAAAGCCTGAAATATAATATCTGACCACTAGGAGTAGACGGCAGCACCCTCTAAATCTCACATCAATGCACATGTGTAAGGACTTTTCTTTTGAGGTGGAAATGTGAGAAACTTGTCCCTAGAGATGTCCAGTGTACTGGGAACGCAGTAGCAAGCAATATAAACACAGAATCTACTGGTTGGACCCTGGAATATTCTTTCTTATATGAAATCCTGCTATGGCCACAACAGGAAATACAAACCCAGCTGTATTCAGCTGTGTGGTGTGCACTCAAATGTCCCTGTCATCTCAGTTTCATTGCTTTATTATCTCTTCCAAGTGTTCTCAGAATCTGTAAGCACCAGGCAGACTGGTTCTACACAAAGCCATCTAACCCTCTAAGTTTAAAAAACAAAACAAAAAAAAAAAATCTAAGGTTGTTTCTATTTGTTATGGCATTAAATTTCACCAGCCTTATCTAAAAACCCAGACGAACTTGTTGTGGCTACATGTTTCTCTCACTATCACTCTGGTTCTTGTTGTCACCCAGACCCTGGTCTTCCATCTTGAGTCTTTGGGAGTCATGTAGAAATGGCCATGTTTTCCCAACATGCTGTTGCACTGGCTTTCAGAAGACCTTTCTGGTTAATCTCTCCTGGTCAGTCACTTGATATTAAAAAACCTGGGTAAACTATTTTCTGCTTTTTGCTTTGGAATTCTTCCCAGGTAATCTTATCTATTCCACACATTTGTTTTCTTCAATGGCACTCTGTAGGGTCGGGATGTAGCTCTATTAGTGAAATTCTTGCTAGTGTGTAAGAAACCCTAGGGTTCATGCCAGGCACTTTGCAAAGCAGGTACAATGGTATTTGCCCGTAAATCCCAGCCCTTAGAAGGTGGAGGCAATGCAATGTAATGAATGCAAAGCCAGCCTGGGATATGAGTTCTTGCTTGTAAAAATCAGAGTGGAGGTGAGATCTAGATACTGGCTATTATTGCAAACATATTTTCAGTCTTGTGGCTATTTAAATACTTGATACCACAATATTAATATGGTAACATGAGCTACTTATTTTGTGCAATAAACACTATATGCTTCTTTCCCATTATCCCCAACGCCAGTTAAACACTGTCACTGTTCATTACGAGTTGTGGCCCATGCATTGGAATTATTGTTGCTTTCTCTTTTTCTTCCTCACATGGTATTCATCTCTTCAGGTATTTCAGTTTTTCACTGGGCTCTCGAGAAGTGTCCCACTATCATCATGACAACAACTTGTGTCTGTCCTTTCTATGACTGTCCCCACCTTAGCAGAACCTACTCCCCTTGTACGAAGTCGAGTGATGTTTTATTATAAAAAGCATCATATTAAAATTCATGGATGTCTTTCCAATCAGCACATGTGAGATAAGAGCCAAACCACCACTATGAATTATACATGTTCAGTTCTGCCCAGCATCCCCTATACTGTATATCCCCCATCTCCAAAATTTACATCCCATTTATTCTGACAAAAAATAAAAAAACCTTTCTCTGATTTTTAGACATATAACTGCCAATTAACCATAGATCTTGGTGTCTTAGATTTTTTTTTCTTTTCTGGATTATATTCCAATTGTTTTCAATATATATATATATATATATATGTGTGTGTGTGTGTGTGTGTGTGTGTGTGTGTGTGTGTATGCAAAGCCTTTAAAATGCTTTTCCTAATTGTTTATTTTGTAATCACTATCTAATCACACACCTTCAGTCATTCATTGAATCCATCCACAATACTAACACTTGCTACTTACATCTATTTGTTTGTCCCTTGTGAACTGCTCTGCTGATGCCAAATAGGTGTATCTATTTATTTAAATCTCCAGAGTACTGGGAATGCATAGAAATTGGTAGTAAATACTTTGTTTCTATGGAAAACAAGAAAAAAGTATACACCTCACTAGATATATGTAAGATCCTATGTTAGATAATTTGTTTATGATGATGGAGTCATAAAACCCAATCATTCCCCTTCATTTTCTGACATTCTGACACTATGTCTAACATAGACACTTGCCTATATGCGTGCCTGGATGTTGTAGTAGAGATAAACTAGTAATATTGTCTGTCTTGATTCTCAGACACAATCGAACCACTTCTAAGATCACACATGTTAAATAAAAGATCAACAGCAGAAGGTATTGTCTTAATCATGATTTTCTTTCTGTTTCAGAAGTTGAATGATGGCATGGTTCAAGAACCTAAGAAATACATAGAATATTATGTGGTCCTGGATAATGGTGAGGTAATTACATCAGATAAATTCATCTCACAAAATTATCTTGTCCATAACTTATTATGTGAAATAGAAATGTCTAGGCCTATTTAGAAAGATTAAGAATATGAACCATATGGAGAAATTATTCTATAAAATTGATATTTATAATGAAACTGACAGATGTTTCTTCTCAGTAATAACTGACAAATAGGCATAAATCATATTGTTGGCTCTAAAAATCTCTTTTCTTACTATGTTTTAGAGATCCAAATTTAGTTTCCATTTAAGCCCCTTTCTCATGTTGTCATTGGTAAAGTTGTTGCTCATTTCTAATGTAGGATTTATATTCCAGACGTAGCAGTCAAATATACAAAGGCCCGGTGGATGGGATTTTTTGGAGAAAGGGAATCCTTGGCGATAGATAACACTTAATTTCTTTTCTAGGAACACATTTTCTAATTGTGAGTGTCTAAACAAGTTCTCTGTGTGTTTAATGCCAACAAAAAAATGCTTGGATCTCAAAACTATTGTGACATTAATTAGCTCAGAACTCAAATCTTTGGGCTTCTTGTGTTGGACTCGTCCACTATGCATAGATTTAAACATGGTGAACCATGCTTTGTACTATTTCTACATAGTAAGGAAACCATGGGAAATAAATTAAGACATGTTCAGAATAATCCCTTGCTTTATTTTATTGACGTTTTGCTTTGGACAGTCTTGGTACATAGCCAAGGCTGTCCTTACTCATGGTCCTCTTGCCTTGGCCTTCCAATGCTGAGATTACAGGTATGCCACCATACCTGCCTAAATTTCTAAGATCTGTATGCTGACCTGCTATTTCAAGGGAGAAAGCATAATCTTATTCCCCAAATTCTTTAATTTACATTAAAAATCACTCACTTTGCTTTTAATTTTAAATTATTAACAATTGATCACTATAATCACTGTAAAATAAATTTAAAACTGTCTTTTTAAAACTTCCAATTATATTAATCTCTATCAACTCCTATTTCTGTCTTTTCATTGTCTTTTAGTTTAAGAAATACAACAAAAATCTTGCTGAAATAAGAAAGAGAGTACATGAGATGGCCAATTATGTCAACATGGTATGATATATTTTACTAGCTATAACTTTAAACACTTGTGAAGGGGTGTTTATGAGTATTGTTGTGGATAAATATAAATCTAGGAAGAAAAATGAATCTCTCTGGGTGCCAGGGCCTTTGAGGAATGACTATGAATGCTCTTTCATTAGATATTAATACCACATGTTCTTAGGACCAAAAGCCAGCAAGTCAAGTATTACTTGGGAGAATTTTGTTTCCCAAAATCTACTTAAGGAAATACTAATAGCAAAATTCCAATAGAAAATCATTGCAGGGAGCTAAAGTAAACAAGAAACAAAATAGGCTTATCATCTCTGGAACTGTAAAACCTCTTTTATCCATATTTTTTCCTCATTCCATCTTGAAAATAATCCTCAAGAAGAAGTTACTTAAAGTTCAGGAGCATTTTATCTGGAGAAGTCCAGTAATGCTCAAGGTGATAAAGACATTCACGATGGCTTTTGAGAAACGACGTGCATTGGAGATATTAAAAACTGATCTCACTATTATAATTCAGTGCTTTGCAAATGTACTCTTTTTCAACAGCTTTACAATAAGCTTGATGCCCATGTGGCCTTAGTTGGAGTAGAAATCTGGACCGATGAGGATAAAATAAAGATAACCCAAGATGCCAACACCACCCTGGAAAACTTTTCTAAGTGGAGGGGAAGTGATCTGCTGAAAAGAAAGCATCATGATATTGCACAGCTAATCTCGTATGTATACTTTTCTCTTTGCACAGTGAGTGATAGATCAGGGCTGAGGGAAGATGTAAGAAGCCACACACAGGTCTTTACTTGTTTTCTCTGTAACACTCTCAGGTTGGTTCTTGCTGAATACATCTTCACTTTGGGTCCAAGCAGCGTTTTTTTTTTTTTTTTTTTTCTATTTTCTTAAATATAGATAAGGCATACAGTTATCAGAATTGTTTTATTAGGTCTACAGAAAAGAAGGACAAATGTAGATCACAAAAAGAGGATTGAAGACTCTGTGTTAAAAGAACTGATTGACTTTTACCTTGTGTTAGGGGAAACTTACAGAATCAAAGTAAGATTGGGTATTGTATCAAAACCCCACATTTAAGACTATTGGGCTGAACAACCACTTAGTAAGAAGAGCTGACATAAATATAAGGAATGAAAATGCTCTGTCCTGTGGTGTATGAAATAAAAATGTGCCCCTAGCATCAGACAGGAGGAAGCCGCGATGTGGACTTGAAATGGCAAGAGTCTGCTTTCTCAGAGAACAGTTCATGCCATGGAAATGGTGTCCTATGTCCTGTAGAATTAATTTATATTTTATATTGATCATAAGAAATCAATTCAAAACTTACATGTTTAATATAAGCCTAATTACCATATATACATATAGATGTACTAGTCTAGTGTACTGTATATATACCATACTTCCTCAAGTAAATCTATAGAGTTTATTTACTTCCATTTCAACATAGTAGGATCTCTCATACCAGCATTCCATGATGTGCAGAAGAAACCTGGATCATTGTGACCTAACCCTGAAGTTCACACAGCAGCACAATGGATGTATACTCTTAACCACAATGGTTATATGCTCTTAACCACAATGGCTTCATGAACATAATTAAACTTCCATACTATAGGACACACTTAAAGGTGTTCCTCAGGCTGTGAGCACTACAAGGATAACTCATTGAAGGACATGGTGGAGAACAGTAGACACAACTTCTTCACTTGGAAGAGTGACTTCTAGATTGAGACATACTCTGATGTGAAGTCTGTTCCTTAAGGAGGAATTTAGCGAGTTTCTGAGCTATGATCCCAGTAGCTAAAACACTAGTAGCCCCATGTACACCCAGAAAAAGAACATTGGCTAAGAAAGGCATTGTCACCACTGCTAATTAAAAATAAACTCCAACAGCAAAATTAAAGTCACTACAATTTTTTAGCAAATAAATGAAATTCATCCAAACCTGTTTCTGTTCAGTGCAAAGTATTTAACAACATAAAAACTTTAAAAATATTACTCCAACAAAAACATTATAAAAAGAACATAATAATTTCTGAAAATAAAGTATGGGAACGATACAAACTAAGAAAACCACATAGCATTTAGCTTATAACCAAACTATTATTTAACAGGGGAGCATTTGTTGGGACTAAAGACCAAAAAGTTTCCTTTCTTGACAATGGATAAGGGATAAATTTAGAAGAAAAATAACAATATCATGAGCACGTGGTGAACAACTGATGTTCTTAAATCCAAATTCTTGGATTTCAAGTTCTGTGGAAGACAGTATTGGAAAAACACCTCTTACTATTTCCAAACCCGAGTAAATAAGTGATTGTTGAAAACGTAAATTTTTCTTGTACTTGTTTAGAGTTCTAAAGGAATTGTTTATTTGTTTAAAGTTAGTTTTCTCATTTTTCTTTCTGTCTCTTTTTTCCTTGTAGCTCAACAGACTTTTCTGGATCAACTGTGGGTCTAGCCTTCATGTCTTCAATGTGTTCTCCTTACCACTCTGTTGGCGTTGTTCAGGTCAGTCTGAAGATCAAACGCTGGTTCTATGCATCTCCCAATATTATTGAACCCCATCTATAGAGAAGGTCCCTAGGGCTGCCTACTGTCTGTTTCTGAGTAAATACAGTAACCAAATGATGAATATTGACCTAATCTTACATTCTGGGATAAATGCAACACATTCATGAACTATCATCAGAATTTACAATGGTAATGCAGTTTCGGGTTGTGTGCATCTAGATTCATAGGCACTATCTACCTGTAGCTTTATTTTTGTGTAACATGATTTGTAAAGGTCTTGTGGCTATAGTAAATTTGGTCACAATCAGGGAGCTGGGATGTATTCCCCACTCTGGTCTTCCATCCCATTGGAAGAGAATTGCTACTACTTCTCCCAAATGTTTAACAAATTTCACCATCACTAAAGCTGTGTGTGACTATAGTTTTCTTTTGAAAATAATTCTGAAATCAAATTTTACTGATTTACTGATTTATTCAGATTATTCAGATTACTTGAGTAACCTTGGTAGTATTATTTTTCTGGAAAAAAATGTTCACCTATTTCAGTGGGCAGAATTAATTGGTGATATCCATCCCAAATGATATCATATCACTAACTACTAAGCCTATCCCCTATCTATTTAAGATGTTGGTTGCATATACTTTTCTAGTTTGCCAGTTGCCATTAGTGTTTGTCAATTTTTTTATCGTTACAAAGATCAATAATGCTTTCAATGGTTTTTCCTCTAAACTTCACTGACTTTTGCTCTTGTGTTAATAATTCTCCTCTATTTATACCATGTTAAATTCGTTCATTAATACAATCAGTGCCTCACTATCCTCCGTTTTAGCTGCACCAATGCATTGAGCAGATGTTGTATTATTTTTTCACCTTAAGTATTTTATAATTTTTCCTTTGGGCTTTAACTATAATATTATTTATAAGTGTTATATAAAATGTTCTATTATTACTTTTACATATTGGAGTATACTCTGTAAAATTTTGATTTTTGGTATTGGTCTTTTAGGTTAGTGGCTCCATGTTAGTGTTCTATGATTGTCAATAGTATGAAGACAATCTATAGTGCTGTTTGGGCCCATTGGATCTTAAAGGAAGGTAGTCATTGAAATATATAAACATAGTTGCTGGTTTGCTCATTTTTATCTTTCACCTGCTTGTTTTTGCTTCTGAAGCTCTGTTGTCAGGTGTTTGGGTTTTGTTGATGTTGTTGTTGATTTGTTTTGTTTTGTTTTGTTTTTTGTATATTTTTTTACTTACATTTCAATTGTTATCCCCTTTTCCTGGTTTTGCCTCTGGAATCCCCCTATCCCATCCCTTCTCCCTTACCTCTATGAGAGTTTTCCCCCACCGACCCACCCATCCACTCTCTCTCACCTCCCTGCCCTGGCATTTCTCTACACTGAGGCATTGAGCCTTCACAGGGCCAAGGGTCTCTCCTCTCATTGATGCCAGATAAGGCCATCCTCTGCTACATATGCAACTCTAACCATGGGTCCCTCCACAAATACTGTTCTTTTGTTGGTGGGTTAGTCTCGGGGAGCTCTGGGGGCTCTGGCTGGTTGATATTGTTGTTCTTCCTATGGGGCTGAAAACCCCTTCAGCTTCTTCAGTCCTTTCTCTAACTCCTCCATTGGGGACCCACTTCTCAGTCCAGTGGTTGGTTGAGAGCATTCAACTCTGTATTTATCAGACTCTAGCAGAGCCTCTCAGGAGACAGCTGTACAGGCTCCTGTCAGCATGAACTTCTTGGCATTCAGAATATTGTCTAGGTTTGGTGACTGTAGGGGTGAGGCATTCTCTGGATGACCTTTCCTTCAGTCTGTGTTCCATACTTTGTCTCTGTATTTCTCCCTGTGAATATTTTGTTCCCCCTTCCAAGAATGATATTTTGACATCCACTCTTTGGTCTATTAAATTCTTGAGTTTCATGTGGTCAGTGAATTGCATATTGGGTATTCTGAACTTTTGAGCTAAGTATAGTCATCATCTCTCTGAAGAACTGATTTTTTTATTATCTTACCCTCCTCACTACTGATCATCCCTGAAGTACTGATTATCCAAGAGTCCACTTTGTCTCATGTTGAAATGGTTACACTGACATTTTAGGATTATTGTTCAAATAATATATTTATTTCTTTACTTTTGTTCCTTTTTATTTGTGTGTGTGTTTGTGTGTGTGTGTGTGTGTGTGTGTGTGGAGAGAGAGAGAGAGAGAGAGAGAGAGAGAGAGAGAGAGAGAGAGAGAGAGAGAGAGATTCAGCTGAATTGGACACCAGGAAGAGTATGTCTCCGTGTGATGTACATGGTATTCTCCCCATTACTACCCTTAGGACCACAGTAACTACCATCTTCGAGTCGCAGGAACAATGGCACATGAAATGGGTCACAACCTTGGCATGATTCATGACTACTTGAGTTGCAAGTGCCCATCTGAAGTCTGTGTGATGGAGCAGTCACTGAGGTAAGGGTGTTGGGGATCAGCTGTGAGTCCCTGGTCTTGAGGTACTGTGATTGATGGTGTCCTCCAGGTCACGGTCATCAAGTTCTTCATGATTTTACCTTTTAGAATCAGAAGCATCGTAGTAAATTTAACAAGGTTAAATTTTTATAGCTCGAATATATATGGTACTCAATCATGAGCAAAGGGCAATGTCACAGGGACCACGGCTTGCATGGGAAAACATTCAGAAAGCAAGAGATAACCCAGGTTTTCAGGAGCCAGCATGGAGAAGATTGACCACAAAGGTACCAGCTGTACTTCTGGACTAACAAACAGCTCATAGAGCCTCTCAGCTCTGGACTCGGGCACAGAGTATCACCACAGCCTTGGTGATACTTCTGTAAGAATACCAAATAGGCCTAGGCAGATAAAGAATTTATAAGGCTAAATGGTATTGACAACCAAACATTACTGAAGTTTTAAAACTTCATTCATTTTACTTAATTCTATTTAGTTCATATTAATTTAACATTTGACTCCTTCCATGGCAATCCTGGACCATGCCAGCTGGCATGCACATACATGTATTTTTTAAATTATTTATGTACATGTGAGTAGTTGTTTTGCCTGCATGTATGTCTGTGCACCACTTGCATATGGTACCCTTGCAGGCCAGAAGAGGGCTTCATATCTCCTAAGACTGGAGTCACAGACATTGTGGGGCTGCCATATGGGTGTTTGCATTCAAACCGGGATCCTCTGGAGGAGCCCGTGAATGAGCTGAACTTCTGAGCCATGCCTCCAGCCCCAATATATAATTTAAAAAAGAAATGTGTCAAACTGGAAATACATTCTCTCTTTGGGGTTAGGGTAGCTCACCTTTTTTATTTTTTTCTTGTGTTATCTGTATAATGAATGGTGCCAAGATATACTGAGATTTTTGTCAAATTTTTCACAAACTCAGAGTAGGTAATTATAACATGGTAATTTACACAATGAAGCTGCTAGAAAAACAAACAAACAGAAGAAATACTGACATCATAAAATGTGCAGAAAATGGAGGGAACTAGAAAAAAAAAATCATCCTAAATGAGGTAATTCAGACCCATACAGACATGATCAGCCACCATCAGAGACACTTTCTTTTACCACTAGAGGGTAGCATATAAAAAGACCTAAGGTCAGACAGAATGAGAAATTTGGAACAACCAGCCCTAAATGAGATCCTGTTCCTCCTCTCAAAACCCAGGGCACCAGTGGAGGATGAGGGGCAAAGAGTCAGAGGAAATAGAAGACACCAGGAAAAAAAGGCCTCCATGTCCACATGAACAAAGACAGAGGCAGAAGGGACAAGGCCTTCATGGGTCTCTACCGAGTTTTGTGTGTGTGTGTGTGTGTGTGTGTGTGTGTGTTTGTGTGTGTTTGTGTTTGTGTGTGTTTGTGTGTGTTTGTGTGTGTGTTTGTGTGTGTGTGTGTTTGTGTGTGTGTTTGTGTGTGTGTGTGTTTGTGTGTGTGTGTTTGTGTGTGTTTGTGTGTGTGTTTGTGTGTGTGTGTGTGTGTGTGTGTGTGTGCGTGTGTGTTACAGGATTCCTTAGTGGTCAAACAGGAAGGTCTCTGATTCTTGTGCTTTCTCTTGAGCTCTTTTCTTCCTGCTGGTTTGTCTTGTCCAAATTTGACACAATAGTTTTTGTTTTGTCATATTATGTTTTATTTTTC
>NW_027667762.1:0-40000 GCF_963924665.1 Micromys minutus
GGTAAAAAGGCTGAAATTCCCCTTATTTGGGGGCAAAAAGGCAGAAATTTCCCATATTTTGGGGCAAAATTGCAGAAATTTCACTTATTTCAGGGTACTAAGTCAGAAATTTTTCTTACTTTGGGGCAAAAAAGACAGAAATTCCCTTTGTTTTCAGGGAAAAAGACAGAAATTCCACTTATTTAGAGGCAAAAATGCAGAAATTCCCCTTATTTTGGAGCAAAAATGAAGAAATTTCCCTTTTTTATGGCAAAAAGGTATGCATTCTTCTTATTTTCGGGCAAAAAGGCAGAAATTCCCCCTATTTTAGAGCAAAATTGCAGAAATTCCCCTAATTGTGGGGCAAAAAGTCAGAAATTCCCTATATGTTGGGGCAAAAAGACAGAAATTCTCCTTATTTTAAAGCAAAACTCAGAAATTTCACTTATTTTGGGGCAAAATTACAGAAATTTCAGTTATTTCAAAAAAAAGCAGAAATTTTCTTATTTTGGGGCAAAAAGGCAAAAATTTCTTTTATTTTGGTACAAAATTGCAGAAATTATTCTTATTTTGAAGCAAAAAAGCAGAAATTTCTCATATTTTGGGGCAAAATTGCAGAAAATTTCCTTATTTTGAGGTAAAAAGGCTGAAATTCCCCTTATTTGGTTGCAAAAAGGCAGAAATTTTCTTTATTTTGGGGAAAAATTGCAGAAATTTCACTTATTTCAGGGTAATAAGTCAGTAGTTTTTCTTACTTTGGGGCAAAAAAGACAGAAATTCCCTTTGTTTTCAGGGAAAATACAGAAATTCCACTTATTTAGAGGCAAAAATGCAGAAATTCCCCTTATTTTGGAGCAAAAATGAAGAAATTTCCCTTTTTTGTGGCAAAAAGGTATGCATTCTTCTTATTTTCGGGCAAAAAGGCAGAAATTCCCTTTGTTTTGTGGGAAAAAGACAGAAATTCCACTTATTTAGAGGCAAAAAAGCAGAAATTCCCCATATTTTGGAGCAAAATTGCAGAAATTCCCCTAATTGTGGGGCAAAAAGGCAGAAATTCCCTATATGTTAGGGCAAAACGACAGAAATTCTCCTCATTTGGGGGCAAAATTCAGAATTTCCATTTATTTTGGGGCAAAATTCCCAAAATTCCCCTTATTTTGGGGCAAAATTGCAGAAATTTCAATTATTTTGGGGCAAAATTGCAGAAATTTCACTTTTTTCAGGGAAAAAAGGCCGAAATTTTCCGTTTTTAGGGGCAAAAAGTCAGAAATTCCTAATATTTTGAGGCAAAAATGCAGAAATTCCTCTTATTTTGAGGTAAAAAGGCTGAAATTTCCCTTATTTGGGAACAAAAATGCAGAAATTTCTCTTATACTGGGGCAAAATTGCAGAAATTTCACTTATTTCAGGGTAATAATTCAGAAATTTTTCTTATTTTGGGGCAAAAAATACAGAAATTCCATTTGTATGGGTGGAAAAAGACAGAAATTCTATATATTTAGAGGCAAAAAAGAAGAAATTCCCCTTATTTTGGAGCAAAATTGCAGAAATTTCCCTTTTTATAGCCAAAAGGTATGCATTCTTCTTATTTTCAGGCAAAAAGGCAGAAATTCCCCGTATTTTGGAGTAAAATTGCAGAAATTCCCTATATGTTGGGGCAAAAAGACAGAAATTCTCCTTATTTTAGGGCAAAACTCAGAAATTCCACCTATTTTGGAACAAAATTTCAGAAATTTCCCTTATTTTTGGCCAAAATTGCAGAAATTTCACTTATTTTGGGGCAAAATTGCAGAAATTTCACTTTTTATAGCAAAAAGGTATGCATTCTTCTTATTTTCAGGCAAAAACGCAGAAATTTCCCGTATTTTGGAGTAAAATTGCAGAAATTCCCTTAATTGTAGGGCAAAAAGACAGAAATTCTCCTTATTTTGGGGCAAAACGCAGAAATTCCACTTATTTTGGAACAAAATTTCAGAAATTTCCCTTATTTTTGGCCAAAATTGCAGAAATTTCACTTATTTTGGGGCAAAATTGCAGAAATTTCACTTATTTCAGGGAAAAAAAGCAGAAATTTTCTTATTTTGGGGCAAAAAGGCAGAAATTTCCCATATTTTGAGGCAAAAATGCAGAAATTCCCCTTATTTTGAGGTAAAAATGCTGAAATTTCCCTTACTTGGGGGCAAAAAGGCAGAAATTTCCCATATTTTGGGGCAAAATTGCAGAAATTTCACTTATTTCAGGGTACTAAGTCAGAAATTTTTCTTACTTTGGGGCAAAAAAGACAGAAATTCCCTTTGTTTTCAGGGAAAAAAACAGAAATTCCACTTATTTAGAGGCAAAAATGCAGAAATTCCCCTTATTTTGGCGCAAAAATGAAGAAATTTCCCTTTTTTATGGCAAAAAGGTATGCATTCTTCTTATTTTCGGGCAAAAAGGCAGAAATTCCCCCTATTTTAGAGCAAAATTGCAGAAATTCCCCTAATTGTGGGGCAAAAAGGCAGAAATTCCCTATATGTTGGGGGAAAAGACAGAAATTCTTTTTATTTTAAAGCAAAACTCAGAAATTTCACTTATTTTGGGGCAAAATTACAGAAATTTCACTTATTTCAGAAAAAAAAAGCAGAAATTTTCTTATTTTGGGGCAAAAAGGGAGAAATTTCTTTTATTTTGGTACAAAATTGCAGAAATTATTCTTATTTTGGGGCAAAAAAGCAGAAATTTCTCATATTTTGGGGCAAAATTGAAGAAAATTTCCTTATTTTGAGGTAAAAAGGCTAAAATTCCTCTTATTTGGTTGCAAAAAGGCAGAAATTTTCCTTATTTGGGGGAAAATTGCAGAAATTTCACTTATTTCAGGGTAATAAGTCAGAAATTTTCTTTATTTTGGGGCAAAAAAAGACAGAAATTCTCTTTGTTTTGGGGGTAAAAGACAGAAATTCCACTTATTTAGAGGCAAAAAAGCAGAAATTCCCATTATTTTGGAGCAAAAATGAAGAAATTTCCCTTTTTTATGGCAAAAAGGTATGCTTTCTTCTTATTTTCGGGCAAAAAGGCAGAAATTCCCCCTATTTTAGAGCAAAATTGCAGAAATTCCCCTAATTGTGGGGCAAAAAAACAGAAATTCCCTATATGTTGGGGCAAAAAGATAGAAATTCTCCATATTTTGGGGCAAAACTCAGAAATTCCACTTATTTTGGGGCAAAATTCCAAAAATTTCCCTTATTTTGGGGCAAAATTGCAGAAATTTCACTTATTTAGGGGCAAAATTGCAGAAATTTCACTTATTTCAGGGGAAAAAGACAGAAATTTCTTTTATTTTGGTACAAAATTGCAGAAATTTTTCTTATTTTGGGCAAAAAGGCAGAAATTTCCCATATTTTGAGGCAAAAATGCAGAAATTTCACTTATTTCAGGGTAATAAGTCAGAAATTTTCCTTACTTTGGGGCAAAAAAGACAGAAATTCCCTTTGTTTTGGTGGAAAAAGACAGAAATTCCACTTATGTAGAGGCAAAAATGCAGAAATTCCCCTTATTATGGAGCAAAAATGAAGAAATTTCCCTTTTCTATAACTAAAAGGTATGCATTCTTCTTATTTTCGGGCAAAAAGGCAGAAATTCCCCATATTTTAGAGCAAAATTGCAGAAATTCCCCTTATTGTGGGGCAAAAAGGCAGAAATTCCCTATATGTTGGGGGAAAAGACAGAAATTCTCCTTATTTTAGAGCAAAAGTCAGAAATTTCATTTATTTTGAGGCAAAATTGCAGAAATTTCACTTATTTCAGGAAAAAAAAGCAGAAATTTTCTTATTTTGGGGCAAAAAGGCAGAAATTTCTTTTATTTTGGTACAAAATTGCAGAAAATTTTCTTATTTTGGGGCAAAAAGGCAGAAATTTCTCATATTTTGGGGCAAAAATGCAGAAAATCCCCTTATTTTGAGGTAAAAAGGCTAAAATTCCCCTTATTTGGTTGCAAAAAGGCAGAAATTTCCCTTATTTTGGGGCAAAATTGCAGAAATTTCACTTATATCAGGGTAATAAGTCAGAAATTTTCCTTATTTTGGGGCAAAAAAGACAGAAATGGCCTTTGTTTTGGCGGAAAAAGACAGAAATTCCACTTATTAAGAGGCAAAAAAGCAGAAATTCCCCTTATTTTGGAGCAAAAATGAAGAAATTTCTCATTTTAATGGCAAAAAGGTATGCATTCTTCTTGTTTTCGGGCAAAAAGGCAGAAATTTCCCGTTTTTTTGGAGCAAAATTGCAGAAATTCCCCTAATTTTGGGGCAAAAAGGCAGAAATTCCCTATATGTTAGGGCAAAACGACAGAAATTCTCCTTATTTTGGGGCAAAATTCAGAAATTCCATTTCTTTTGGTGCAAAATTCCCAAAATTTCCCTTATTTTGGGGCAAAATTGCAGAAATTTCAATTATTTTGGGGCAAAATTGCAGAAATTTCACTTTTTTCTGGGAAAAAAGGCCGAAATTTTCCGTTTTTGGGGGCAAAAAGGCAGAAATTCCTAATATTTTGTGGCAAAAATGCAGAAATTTCCCTTATTTTGAGGTAAAAAGGCTGAAATTCCCCTTATTTGGGGGCAAAAATGCAGAAATTTCTCTTATACTGGGGCAAAATTGCAGAAATTTCACTTATTTCAGGGTAATAATTCAGAAATTTTCCTTATTTTGGGGCAAAAAATACAGAAATTCCATTTGTATGGGGGGAAAAAGACAGAAATTCCCCTTATTTTGAAGCAAAATTGCAGAAATTTCCCTTTTTATAGCAAAAAGGTATGCATTCTTCTTATTTTCAGGCAAAAAGGCAGAAATTTCCCGTATTTTGGAGTAAAATTGCAGAAATTCCCTTAATTGTAGGGCCAAAAGACAGAAATTCTCCTTATTTTTGGGCAAAATGCAGAAATTCCACTTATTTTGGAACAAAATTTCAGAAATTTCCCTTATTTTTGGCCAAAATTGCAGAAATTTCACTTATTTTGGGGCAAAATTGAAGAAATTTCACTTATTTCAGGGAAAAAAAGCAGAAATTTTCTTATTTTGGGGCAAAAAGGCAGAAATTTCCCATATTTTGAGGCAAAAATGCAGAAATTCCCCTTATTTTGAGGTAAAAAGGCTGAAATTCTCCTTATTTGGGGGCAAAAAGGCAGAAATTTCCCATATTTTGGGGCAAAATTGCAGAAATTTCACTTATTTCAGGATACTAAGTCAGAAATTTTTCTTACTTTGGGGCAAAAAAGACAGAAATTCCCTTTGTTTTCAGGGAAAAAGACAGAAATTCCACTTATTTAGAGGCAAAAATGCAGAAATTCCCCTTATTTTGGAGCAAAAATGAAGAAATTTCCCTTTTTCATGGCAAAAAGGTATGCATTCTTCTTATTTTCGGGCAAAAAGGCAGAAATTCCCCCTATTTTAGAGCAAAATTGCAGAAATTCCCCTAATTGTGGGGCAAAAAGTCAGAAATTCCCTATATGTTGGGGCAAAAAGACAGAAATTCTCCTTATTTTAAAGCAAAACTCAGAAATTTCACTTATTTTGGGGCAAAATTACAGAAATTTCACTTATTTCAAAAAAAAAGCAGAAATTTTCTTATTTTGGGGCAAAAAGGCAAAAATTTCTTTTATTTTGGTACAAAATTGCAGAAATTATTCTTATTTTGAAGCAAAAAAGCAGAAATTTCTCACATTTTGGGGCAAAATTGCAGAAAATTTCCTTATTTTGAGGTAAAAAGGCTAAAATTCCCCTTATTTGGTTGCAAAAAGGCAGAAATTTTCCTTATTTTGGGGAAAAATTGCAGAAATTTCACTTATTTCAGGGTAATAAGTCAGAAGTTTTTCTTACTTTGGGGCAAAAAAGACAGAAATTCCCTTTTTTTTCAGGGAAAAAGACAGAAATTCCACTTATTTAGAGGCAAAAATGCAGAAATTCCCCTTATTTTGGAGCAAAAATGAAGAAATTTCCCTTTTTTATGGCAAAAAGGTATGCATTCTTCTTATTTTCGGGCAAAAAGGCAGAAATTCCCTTTGTTTTGGGGGAAAAAGACAGAAATTCCACTTATTTAGAGGCAAAAAAGCAGAAATTCCCCATATTTTGGAGCAAAATTGCAGAAATTCCCCTAATTGTGGGGCAAAAAGGCAGAAATTCCCTATATGTTAGGGCAAAACGACAGAAATTCTCCTCATTTGGGGGCAAAATTCAGAAATTCCATTTATTTTGGGGCAAAATTCCCAAAATTCCCCTTATTTTGGGGCAAAATTGCAGAAATTTCAATTATTTTGGGGCAAAATTGCAGAAATTTCACTTTTTTCAGGGAAAAAAGGCCGAAATTTTCCGGTTTTAGGGGCAAAATTCAGAAATTCCTAATATTTTGAGGTAAAAATGCAGAAATTCCTCTTATTTTGAGGTAAAAAGGCTGAAATTCCCCTTATTTGGGGGCAAAAATGCAGAAATTTCTCTTATACTGGGGCAAAATTGCAGAAATTTCACTTATTTCAGGGTAATAATTCAAAAATTTTCCTTATTTTGGGGCAAAAAATACAGAAATTCCATTTGTATGGGTGGAAAAAGACAGAAATTCCATTTATTTAGAGGCAAAAAAGCAGAAATTCCCCTTATTTTGGAGCAAAATTGCAGAAATTTCCCTTTTTATAGCCAAAAGGTATGCATTCTTCTTATTTTCAGGCAAAAAGGCAGAAATTTCCCGTATTTTGGAGTAAAATTGCAGAAATTCCCTATATGTTGGGGCAAAAAGACAGAAATTCTCCTTATTTTGGGGCAAAACTCAGAAATTCCACTTATTTTGGAACAAAATTTCAGAAATTTCCCTTATTTTTGGCCAAAATTGCAGAAATTTCACTTATTTTGGGGCAAAATTGCAGAAATTTCACTTTTTATAGCAAAAAGGTATGCATTCTTCTTATTTTCAGGCAAAAAGGCAGAAATTTCCCGTATTTTGGAGTAAAATTGCAGAAATTCCCTTAATTGTAGGGCAAAAAGACAGAAATTCTCCTTATTTTGGGGCAAAACGCAGAAATTCCACTTATTTTGGAACAAAATTTCAGAAATTTCCCTTATTTTTGGCCAAAATTGCAGAAATTTCACTTATTTTGGGGCAAAATTGCAGAAATTTCACTTATTTCAGGGAAAAAAAGCAGAAATTTTCTTATTTTGGGGCAAAAAGGCAGAAATTTCCTATATTTTGAGGCAAAAATGCAGAAATTCCCCTTATTTTGAGGTAAAAAGGCTGAAATTCTCCTTATTTGGGGGCAAAAAGGCAGAAATTTCCCATATTTTGGGGCAAAATTGCAGAAATTTTACTTATTTCAGGGTACTAAGTCAGAAATTTTTCTTACTTTGGGGCAAAAAAGACAGAAATTCCCTTTGTTTTCAGGGAAAAAAACAGAAATTCCACTTATTTAGAGGCAAAAATGCAGAAATTCCCCTTATTTTGGAGCAAAAATGAAGAAATTTCCCTTTTTCATGGCAAAAAGGTATGCATTCTTCTTATTTTCGGGCAAAAAGGCAGAAATTCCCCCTATTTTAGAGCAAAATTGCAGAAATTCCCTCTAATTGTGGGGCAAAAAGTCAGAAATTCCCTATATGTTGGGGCAAAAAGACAGAAATTCTCCTTATTTTAAAGCAAAACTCAGAAATTTCACTTATTTTGGGGCAAAATTACAGAAATTTCACTTATTTCAAAAAAAAGCAGAAATTTTCTTATTTTGGGGCAAAAAGGCAAAAATTTCTTTTATTTTGGTACAAAATTGCAGAAATTATTATTATTTTGAAGCAAAAAAGCAGAAATTTCTCATATTTTGGGGCAAAATTGCAGAAAATTTCCTTATTTTGAGGTAAAAAGGCTAAAATTCCCCTTATTTGGTTGCAAAAAGGCAGAAATTTTCCTTATTTTGGGGAAAAATTGCAGAAATTTCACTTATTTCAGGGTAATAAGTCAGAAGTTTTTCTTACATTGGGGCAAAAAAGACAGAAATTCACTTTGTTTTCAGGGAAAAAGACAGAAATTCCACTTATTTAGAGGCAAAAATGCAGAAATGCCCCTCATTTTGGAGCAAAAATGAAGAAATTTCCCTTTTTTGTGGCAAAAAGGTATGCATTCTTCTTATTTTCGGGCAAAAAGGCAGAAATTCCCTTTGTTTTGGGGGAAAAAGACAGAAATTCCACTTATTTAGAGGCAAAAAAGCAGAAATTCCCCATATTTTGGAGCAAAATTGCAGAAATTCCCCTAATTGTGGGGCAAAAAGGCAGAAATTCTCTATATGTTAGGGCAAAACGACAGAAATTCTCCTCATTTAGGGGCAAAATTCAGAAATTCCATTTATTTTGGGGCAAAATTCCCAAAATTCCCCTTATTTTGGGGCAAAATTGCAGAAATTTCAATTATTTTGGGGCAAAATTGCAGAAATTTCACTTTTTTCAGGGAAAAAAGGCAGATATTTTCCGTTTTTAGGGGCAAAAAGTCAGAAATTCCTAATATTTTGAGGCAAAAATGCAGAAATTCCTCTTATTTTGAGGTAAAAAGGCTGAAATTCCCCTTATTTGGGGGCAAAAATGCAGAAATTTCTCTTATACTGGGGCAAAATTGCAGAAATTTCACTTATTTCAGGGTAATAATTCAGAAATTTTCCTTATTTTGGGGAAAAAAATACAGAAATTCCATTTGTATGGGTGGAAAAAGACAGAAATTCCATTTATTTAGAGGCAAAAAAGCAGAAATTCCCCTTATTTTGGAGCAAAATTGCATAAATTTCCCTTTTTATAGCCAAAAGGTATGCATTCTTCTTATTTTCAGGCAAAAAGGCAGAAATTCCCCGTATTTTGGAGTAAAATTGCAGAAATTCCCTATATGTTGGGGCAAAAAGACAGAAATTCTCCTTATTTTGGGGCAAAACTCAGAAATTCCACTTATTTTGGAACAAAATTTCAGAAATTTCCCTTATTTTTGGCCAAAATTGCAGAAATTTCACTTATTTTGGGGCAAAATTGCAGAAATTTCACTTATTTCAGGGAAAAAAAGCAGAAATTTTCTTATTTTGGGGCAAAAAGGCAGAAATTTCCCATATTTTGAGGCAAAAATGCAGAAATTCCCCTTATTTTGAGGTAAAAAGTCTGAAATTCTCCTTATTTGGGGGCAAAAAGGCAGAAATTTCCCATATTTTGGGGCAATATTGCAGAAATTTCACTTATTTCAGGGTACTAAGTCAGAAATTTTTCTTACTTTGGGGCAAAAAAGACAGAAATTCCCTTTGTTTTCAGGGAAAAAGACAGAAATTCCACTTATTTAGAGGCAAAAATGCAGAAATTCCCCTTATTTTGGAGCAAAAATGAAGAAATTTCCCTTTTTTATGGCAAAAAGGTATGCATTCTTCTTATTTTCGGGCAAAAAGGCAGAAATTCCCCCTATTTTAGAGCAAAATTGCAGAAATTCCCCTAATTGTGGGGCAAAAAGGCAGAAATTCCCTATATGTTGGGGCAAAATACAGAAATTCTCCTTATTTTGGTGAAAAACTCAGAAATTCCACTTATTTTGGGACAAAATTGCAGAAATTTCCCTTATTTTGGGGCAAAATTGCAGAAATTTCACTTATTTTGGGGCAAAATTGCAGAAATTTCAGTTTTTTCAGGGTAATAAGTCAGAAATTTTCCTTATTTTGGGGCAAAAAAGACAGAAATTCCCTATTTTCTGGGAGAAAAAGACAGTAATTCCACTTTTTTAGAGGCAAAAAAGCAGAAATTCCTTTTATTTTGGAGTAAAAATGAAGAAATTTCTTTTTTTTGTGGCAAAAGGTATACATTTCCTTTATTTTCGGGCAAAAAGGCAGAAATTCCCCGTATTTTGGAGCAAACTTGCAGATATTCCCCTAATTGTGGGGCAAAAAGGCAGAAATTCCCTATATGTTGGGGCAAAAAGACAGAAATTTTTCTTATTTTGAGGTAAAAAGGCTGAAATTCCCCTTATTTGGGGGCAAAAGGGCAGAAATTTCCCTTATTTTGAGGCAAAATTGCAGAAATTTCACTTATTTCAGAGAAAAAAAGCAAAAACTTTTCTTATTTTAGGGCAAAATGCAGAAATTCCCATTATTTTGGGGCAAAAGGCAGAAATTCACCTTATTTTGTGGTAAAATTGCAGACATTTCACATATTTCAGGGCAAAAAGGTAGAAATTCCCCTTATTTGGGGGCAAAAAGGCAGAAATTCCCCTTATTTTGGGATAAAATTGCAGAAATGTCCCTTGTTTGGGGGCAAAAAGGCAGAAAATCCCCTTAATTTTTGGCAAAAAAGCAGAAATTTCCCGTATTTTGGAGCAAAATTGCAGAAATTCCCCTAATATTGGGGCAAAAATGCAGAAATTCCTATTATTTGGGGCAAATCGGCAGAAGTTCCCCTTATTTTCGGAAAAAGAGGCAGAAATTCCCTGTATTTTGAAGCAAAATTGCATAAACTCCCCTAATTTTGGGGCAAAAAGGCATAAATTTCTCATATTTTGGGGCAAAAATGCAGAAATTTTTCTTATTTTGAGGTAAAAAGGCTGAAATTCCCCTTATTTGGGGGCAAAAAAGAAGAATTTCTCTTATTTTGGGGCAAAATTGCAGAAATTTCACTTATTTCAGAGTAATAAGTCAGAAATTTTCGTTATTTTGGGGCAAAAAAACAGAAATTCCCTTTGTTTTGGGGGGAAAAGACAGAAATTCCACTTTTTTAGAGGCAAAAAAGCAGAAATAACTTTTATTTTGGAGTAAAAATGTAGAAATTTCCCTTTTTTATGGCAAAAAGGTATGCATTCTTCTTATTTTCGGGCAAAAAGGCAGAAATTCCCCGTATTTTCGAGCAAAATTGCAAAAATTCCCCTAATTTTAGGGCAAAAAGGCAGAAATTCCCTATATGTTGGGGCAAAAAGACAGAAATTCTCCTTATTTTGGGGCAAAACACAGAAATTCCACTTATTTTGGGGCAAAATTCTAGAAATTTTTCTTATTTTAAAGCAAAATTGCAGAAATTTCACTTATTTTGGGGTAAAATTGCAGAAATTTCACTTATTTCAGGGAAAAAAGGCAGAAATTTTTCTTATTTTGGGGCAAAAAAGAAAAATTTCCTAATATTTTGTGGCAAAAATGCCGAAATTCCCCTTATTTTGAGGTAAAAAAGCTGAAATTTCCCTTATTTGGGGGCAAAAAGGCAGAAATTTCCCTTATTTTGGGGCAAAATTGCAGAAATTTCAATTATTTCAGGGTAATAAGTCAGAAATTTTCCTTATTTTGGGGCCAAAAGGACAGAAATTCCCTTTCTTTTGGGGGAAAAAGACAGAAATTCCACTTATTTAGAGGCAAAAAAGCAGAAATTCCCCTTATTTTGGAGCAAAAATGAAGAAATTTCCCTTTTTTATGGCAAAAAGGTATGCATTCTTCTTATTTTCGGGCAAAAAGGCAGAAATTCCCCGTATTTTGAAGCAAAATTGCAGAAATTCCCCTAATTGTGGGGCAAAAAAACAGAAATTCCCTATATGTTGGGGCAAAAAGACAGAAATTCTCCTTATTTTGGGGTAAAACTCAGAAATTCCACTTATTTTGGGGGCAAAATTCCTGAAATTTCCCTTATTTTGGGGCAAAATTGCAGAAATTTTACTTATTTTGGGGCAAAATTGCAGAAATTTCACTTATTTCAGAAAAATAAGCAGAATTTATTTATTTTGGTGTAAAAAGGCAGAAATTTCTTTTATTTTGGTACAAATTGCAGAAATTTTTCTTATTTTGGGGCAAAAAGGCAGAAATCTTCATATTTTGGGGCAAAAATGCAGAAATTCCTCTTATTTTGAGGTAAAAAGGCTGAAATTTCCCTTATTTGGGGGCAAAAAAGAAGAAATTTCCCTTATTTTGAGGCAAAATTGCAGAAATTTCACTTATTTTAGGATAATAAGTCAGAAATTTTCGTTATTTTGGGGCAAAAGAGACAGAAATTCCCTTTGTTTTCAGGGAAAAAAACAGAAATTCCACTTTTTTAGAGGCAAAAAAAACAGAAATTCCTTTTATTTTGGAGTAAAAATGAAGAAATTTCCCTTTTTTGTGGCAAAAGGTATACATTCCACTTATTTTTGGGCTAAAAAGCAGAAATTACCCGTATTTTGGAGCAAAATTGCAGAAATTCCCCTAATTGTGGGGCATGAAGGGAGAAATTCCCTATATGTTAGGGCAAAAAGACAGAAATTCTCTTTATTTTGGGGCAAAACTCAGAAATTCTACTAATTTTGGGGCAAAATTCCAGAAATTTCCCTTATTTTGGGGCAAAATTGCAGAAATTTCACTTATTTTGGGGCAAAATTGCAGAAATTTCACTTATTTCAGGGTAATAAGTCAGAAATTTTCCTTATTTTGGGGCCAAAAAGACAGAAATTCCCTTTGTTTTGGGGGAAAAAGACAGAAATTCCACTTATTTAGAGGCAAAAAAGCAGAAATTCCTCTTATTTTGGAGCAAAATTGCAGAAATTCCCCTAATTGTGGGGCAAAAAGGCAGAAATTCCCTATATGTTGGGGCAAAAAGAAACAAATTCTCCTTATTTTGGGTCAAAACTCAGAAATTCCACTGATATTGGGGCAAAATTCTAGAAATTTCCCGTATTTTGGGGCAAAATTGCAGAAATTTCACTTATTTTGGGGCAAAATTGCAGAAATTTCACTTATTTCAGAATAAAAAGCAGGAATTTTCTTATTTTGGTGCAAAAAGGCAGAAATTTCTTTTATTTTGGTACAAAATTGCAGAAATTTTTCTTATTTTGGGGCAAAAATGCAGAAATCTCCCATATTTTGGGGCAAAAATGCAGAAATTTCTCTTATTTTGAGGTAAAAAGGCTGAAATTCCCCTTATTTGGGGGCAAAAAGGCAGAAATTTCCCTTATTTTGGGGCAAAATTGCAGAAATTTCACTTATTTCAGGCTAATAAGTCAGAAATTTTCCTTATTTTGGGGCAAAAAAGACAGAAATTTCCTTTGTTTTGGGGGATAAAAACAGAAATACCACTTATTTAGAGGCAAAAAAGCAGAAATTCCCCTTATTTTGGAGCAAAACTGAAGAAATTTCTATTTTTTATGGCAAAAGTGTATGCATTCTTCTTATTTTAAGCAAAAAGGCAGAAATTCCCCATATTTTGGAGCAAAATTGCAGAAATTCCCCTAATTGTGGGGCAAAAAGGCAGAAATTCCCTATATGTTGGGGCAAAAAGACAGAAATTCTCCTTATTTTGGGGCAAAACTCAGAAATTCCACTTATTTTGGTGCAAAATTCCAGAAATTTCCCTTATTTTAGGGCAAAATTGCAGAAATTTCACTTATTTTGGGGCAAAATTGCAGAAATTTAACTTATTTCAGAAAAAAATTCAGAAATTTTTCTATTTTGGTGCAAAGAGGCAGAAATTTCTTTTATTTTGGTACAAAATTGCAGAAATTTTTCTTATTTTGGGGTAAAAAGTCAGAAATCTCCCATATTTAGGGGAAAAATGCAGAAATTCCTCTTATTTTGAGGTAAAAGGCTGAAATTCCCCTTATTTGGGGGCAAAAAGGCAGAAATTTCCCTTATTTTGAGGCAAAATTGCAGAAATTTCACTTATTTCAGGGTAATAAGTCAGAAATTTTCTCTATTTTGGGGCAAAAAAGACAGAAATTCCCTTTGTTTTGGGAGAAAAATACAGATATTTCACTTTTTTAGAGGCAAAAAAGCAGAAATTCCTTTTATTTTGGAGTAAAAATGAAGAAATTTCACTTTTTGTGGCAAAAGGTATACATTCCACTTATTTTTGGGCTAAAAAGCAGAAATTACCCGTATTTTAGAGCAAAATTGCAGCAATTCCCCTAATTGTAAGGCAAAATGGCAGAAATTCCCTATATGTTAGGGCAAAAAGACAGAAATTCTCTTTATTTTTGGGGCAAAACTCAGAAATTCCATTTATTTTGGGGCAAAATTCCAGAAATTTCTCTTATTTTGGGGCAAAATTGCAGAAATTTCACTTATTTTGGGGCAAAATTGCAGAAATTTCACTTATTTCATGGTAAAAAGGCAGAAATTATCCTTATTTTGATGCAAAAATGCAGAAATTCCAAATATTTTGTGGCAAAAATGAAGAAATTCCCTTTATTTTGAGGTAAAAAGGCAGAAATTCCCCTTATTTGGGGGCAAAAAAAAAGAAATTTCACTTATTTTGGGGCAAAAACTCAGAAATTCCACACTTTTTTGGTCAAAATTCCAGAATTTTCCCTTATTTTGGGGCAAAATTGCAGAAATTTCACTTATTTTGGTGCAAAATTGCAGAAATTTAACTTATTTCAGAAAAAAATTCAGAAATTTTCCTATTTTGGTGCAAAAAGGCAGAATTATCTTTTATTTTGGTACAAAATTGCAGAAATTTTTCTTATTTTGGGGCAAAAAGGCAGAAATCTCCCATATTTTGGGGCAAAAATGAAGATATTCCTCTTATTTTGAGGTAAAAAGGCTGAAATTTCCTTTATTTGGGGGCAAAAAGGCAGAAATTTCCCTTATTTTGAGGAAAATTGCAGAAATTTCACTTATTTCAGGGTAATAAGTCAGAAATTTTCGTTATTTTGGGGCAAAAAAGACAGAAATTCCCTTTGTTTTGGGGGAAAAAGACAGAAATTCCA
Organism: Micromys minutus; assembly: GCF_963924665.1. Taxonomy (NCBI): domain Eukaryota; kingdom Metazoa; phylum Chordata; class Mammalia; order Rodentia; family Muridae; genus Micromys; species Micromys minutus. The sequence goes on from NW_027667762.1 coordinate 14,645, forward strand.
CTTTTTTAGAGGCAAAAAAGCAGAAATTCCTTTTATTTTGGAGTAAAAATGAAGAAATTTCTTTTTTTGTGGCAAAAGGTATACATTCCACTTATTTTTGGGCTAAAAAGCAGAAATTACCCGTATTTTGGAGCAAAATTGCAGAAAATCCCCTAATTGTGGGGCAAAGAGGCAGAAATTCCCTATATGTTAGGGCAAAAAGACAGAAATTCTCCTTATTTTGGGGCAAAACTCAGAAATTCCACTTATTTTGCGGCAAAATTCTAGAAATTTCCCTTATTTTGGGGCAAAATTGCAGAAATTTCACTTATTTTGGGGCAAAATTGCAGTAATTTCACTTATTTATGGGGCAAAATTGCAGAAATTCCAAATATTTTGTGGCAAAAATGCAGAAATTCCTTTTATTTTAAGGTAAAAAGGCAGAAATTCCCCTTATTTGGGGGTAAAAAACAGAAATTTCCCTTATTCTGGGGCAAAATTGCAGAAATTTCACTTATTTTGGGGCAAAATTGCAGAAATTTCACTTATTTCAGAAAAAAATTCAGAAATTTTCCTATTTTGGTGCAAAAAGGCAGAAATTTCTATTTTGGTACAAAATTGCAGAAATTTTTCTTTTTTTGGGGCAAAAAGGCACAAATCTCCCATATTTTGGGGAAAAAAAGCAGAAATTCCTCTTATTTTGAGGTAAAAAGGTAGAAATTTCCCTTATTTGGGGGAAAAAGGCAGAAATTTCCCTTATTTTGAGGCAAAATTGCAGAAATTTCACTTATTTCAGTGTAATAAGTCAGAAATTTTCCTTATTTTGGGGCAAAAAAGACAGAAATTCCCTTTATTTTGGGGGAAAAAGACAGAAATTCCACTTTTTTAGCGGCAAAAAAGCAGAAATTCATTTTATTTTGGAGTAAAAATGAAGAAATTTCTTTTTTTTTGTGGCAAAAGATATACATTCCCCTTATTTTCAGGCTAAAAAGCAGAAATTCCCCATATTTTGGAGCAAAATTGCAGAAATTCCCCTAATTGTGGGGCAAAAAGGCAGAAATTTCCAATATGTTAGGGCAAAAAGACAGAAATTCTTTTTATTTTGGGGCTAAACTCAGAAATTCCACTTATTTTGGGGCAAAATTCCAGAAATTTCTCTTATTTTGGGGCAAAATTGCAGAAATTTCACTTATTTTGGGGCAAAATTGCAGAAATTTCCCTTATTTCAGGGTAATAAGTCAGAAATTTTCCTTATTTTGGGGCCAAAAAGACAGAAATTTCCTTTGTTTTGGGGTGAAAAAGATAGAAATTCCACTTATTTAGAGGCAAAAAAGCAGAAATTCCTCTTATTTTGGAGCAAAAATGAAGAAATTTCCTTTTTTTATGGCAAAAAGGTATGCATTCTTCTTATTTTCGGGCAAAAAGGCAGAAATTCCCAGTATTTTGGAGCAAAATTGCAGAAATTCCCCTAATTGTGGGGCAAAAAGGCAGAAATTCCCTATATGTTGGGGCAAAAAGAAACAAATTCTCCTTATTTTGGGTCAAAACTCAGAAATTCCACTGATATTGGGGCAAAATTCCAGAAATTTCCCTTATTTTGGGGCAAAATTGCAGAAATTTCACTTATTTTGGGGCAAAATTGCAGAAATTTCACTTATTTCAAAAAAAAAAGCAGAAATTTTCTTATTTTGGTGCAAAAAGGTGGAAATTTCTTTTATTTTGGTACAAAATTGCAGAAATTTTTCTTATTTTGGGGCAAAAAGGCAGAAATCTCCCATATTTTGGGGCAAAAATGAAGAAATTTCTCTTATTTTGAGGTAAAAAGGCTGAAATTCCCATTATTTGGGGGCAAAAAGGCAGAAATTTCCCTTATTTTGAGGCAAAATTGCAGAAATTTCACTTATTTCAGTGTAATAAGTCAGAAATTTTCTTTATTTTGGGGCAAAAAAGACAGAAATTCTTTTTGTTTTGAGGGAAAAAGGCAGAAATTCCACTTTTTTAGCGGCAAAAAAGCAAAAATTCATTTTATTTTGGAGTAAAAATGAAGAAATTTCTTTTTTTTGTGGCAAAAAGTATACATTCCCCTTATTTTCAGGCTAAAAAGCAGAAATTCCCCGTATTTTGGAGCAAAATTGCAGAAATTCCCCTAATTGTGGGGCAAAAAGGCAGAAATTGCCTATATGTTGGGGCAAAAAGACAGAAATTCTCCTAATTTTGGGGCAAAACTCAGAAATTCCACTTATTTTGGGGCAAAATTCCAGAAATTTCCCTTATTTTGGGGCAAAATTGCAGAAATTTCACTTATTTTGGGGCAAAATTGCAGAAATTTCACTTATTTCAAGGTAATAAGTCAGAAATTTTTCTTATTTTGGCGCCAAAAGGACAGAAATTCCCTTTGTTTTGGGGGAAAAAGACAGAAATTCCACTTATTTAGAGGCAAAAAAGCTAAAATTCCCCTTATTTTGGAGCAAAAATGAAGAACTTTCCCTTTTTTATGGCAAAAAAGTATGCATTCTTCTTATTTTCGGGCAAAAAGGCAGAAATTCCCCGTATTTTGGAGCAAAATTGCAGAAATTCCCCTAATTGTGGGGCGAAAAGGCAGAAATTCCCTATATGTTAGGGCAAAAAGACAGAAATTCTCCTTATTTTGGGGCAAAACTCAGAAATTCCATTTATTTTAAGGCAAAATTCCAGAAATTTCCTTTATTTGGGAGCAAAATTGCAGAAATTTCTGTTATTTTGGGGCAAAATTGCAGAAATTTCACTTATTTCAGAAAAAAAAGCAGAAATTTTCTTATTTTGGTGCAAAAAGGCGGAAATTTCTTTTATTTTGGTACAAAATTGCAGAAATTTTTCTTATTTTGGGGCAAAAAGGCAGAAATCTCCCATATTTTGGGGCAAAAATGCAGAAATTCCTCTTAATTTGAGGTAAAAAGGCTGAAATTCCCCTTATTTGGAGGCAAAAAGGCAGAAATTTTTCTTATTTTGGGGCCAAATTGCAGAAATTTCACTTATTTCAGAGTAGTCAGTCAGAAATTTTTCTTATTTTGGGGCAAAAAAGCAGAAATTCCTTTTATTTTGGAGTAAAAATGAAGAAATTTCTTTTTTGTGGCAAATGGTATACATTCCCCTTATTTTCAGGCTAAAAAGCAGAAATTACCCGTATTTTGGAGCAAAATTGCAAAAATTCCGCTAATTGTGGGGAAAAAAGGCAGAAATTCCCTGTAAGTTAGAGCAAAAAAACAGAAAATCTCCTTATTTTGGGGCAAAACTCAGAAATTCCACTTACTTTGGGGCAAAATTTCAAAAATTTCACTTATTTTGGGCCAAAATTGCAGAAATTTCACTTATTTTGAGGCAAAATTGCATAAATTTCACTTATTTCAGGGTAATAAGTCAGAAATTTTCCTTATTTTGGGGCAAAAAACACAGAAATTCCCTTTGTTTTGGGGGAAAAAGACAGAAATTCCACTTTTTTAGAGGCAAAAAAGCAGAAATTCCTTTTATTTTGGAGTAAAAATGAAGAAATTTCCCTTTTTTGTGGCAAAATGTATACATTCCACTTATTTTTGGGCTAAAAAGCTGAAATTCCCCGTATTTTGGAGCAAAATTGCAGAAATTCCCCTAATTGTGGGGCAAAATGCAGAAATTCCCTATATGTTAGGGCAAACAGACAGAAATTCTCCTTATTTTGGGGCAAAACTCAGAAATTCCACTTATTTTGGGGCAAAATTCCAGAAATTTCCCTTATTTTGTGGCAAAATTGCCGAAATTTCACTTATTTTGGGGCAAAATTGCAGAAATTTCACTTATTTCATGGTAAAAAGGCAGAAATTTTCCTCATTTTGGGGCAAAAATGCAGAGATTCCAAATATTTTGTGGTAAAATTGCAAAAATTTCCCTTATTTTGAGGTAAAAAGGCAGAAATTCCCCTTATTTGGGGGCAAAAAGCAGAAATTTCCCTTATTCTGGGACAAAATTGCAGAAATTTCACTTATTTCAGGGTAATAAGTCAGAAATTTTCCTTATTTGGGGCAAAAAAGACAAAAATTCCTTTTGTTTTGGGGGAAAAAGTAAGAAATTCCACTTATTTAGAAGCAAAAAAGCAGAAATTCCCCTTATTTTGGAGCAAAAATGAAGAAATTTCCTTTTTTTGTGGCAAAAGGTATGCATTCTTCTTATTTTCAGGCTAAAAAGCAGAAATTCCCCGTATTTTGGAGCAAAATTGCAGAAATTCCCCTAATTGTGGGACAAAAAGGCAGAAATTTGCTATATGTTGGGGCAAAAAGACAGAAATTCTTTTTATTTTGGGGCAAAACTCAGAAATTCCACTTATTTTGGGACAAAATTCCAGAAATTTCACTTATTTTGGGGCAAAATTGCAGAAATTTCACTTATTTTGGCAAAATTGCAGAAATTTCAATTATTTCAGAAAAAAAGCAGAAATTTTCTTATTTTGGTGCAAAAAGGCAGAAATTTCTTTTATTTTGGTACAAAATTGCAGAAATTTTTCTTATTTGGGGGCAAAAAGCAGAAATCCCCTGTATTTTGGGGCAAAAATGCATAAATTCCTCTTATTTTGAGGTAAAAAGGCTGAAATTTCCCTTATTTGGGGGCAAAAAGACAGAAATTTCCCTTATTTTGAGGCTAAATTGCAGAAATTTCACTTATTTCAGGGTAATAAGTCAGAAATTTTCCTTATTTTGGGGCCAAAAGGACAGAAATTCCCTTTGTTTTGGGGAAAAAAGACAGAAATTCCACTTATTTAGAGGCAAAAAAGCAGAAATTCTTCATTATTGGAGTAAAAATGAAGAAATTTATCTTTTTTGTGGCAAAAGGTATACATTCCGCTTATTTTCGGGCTAAAAAGCAGAAATTCCCCGTATTTTGTATCAAAATTGCAGAAATTCCCCTTATTTTGGAGCAAAAATAAAGAAATTTCCCTTTTTTATGGCAAAAAGGTATGCATTCTTCTTATTTTCGGGCAAAAAGGCAGAAATTCCCCGTATTTTGGAGCAAAATTGCAGAAATTCGCCTAATTGTGGGGCAAAAAGGCAGAAATTCCCTATATGTTGGGGCAAAAAGACAGAAATTCTCCTTATTTTGGGGCAAAATTCAGAAATTCCACTTATTTTGGGGCAAAATTCCAGAAATTTCCCTTATTTTAGGGCAAAATTGCAGAAATTTCACTTATTTTGGGGCAAAATTGCAGAAATTTCACTTATTTCAGAAAAAAAAGCAGAATTTATTTATTTTGGTGCAAAAAGGCAGAAATTTCTTTTATTTTGGTACAAAATTGCAGAAATTTTTCTTATTTTGGGGCAAAAAGGCAGAAATCTCCCATATTTTGTGGAAAAATGCAGAAATTTCTCTTATTTTGAGGTAAAAAGGCTGAAATTCCCCTTATTTGGGGGCAAAAAGGCAGAAATTTCCCTTATTTTGGTGCAAAATTACATAAATTTCACTTATTTCAGGGTAATAAGTCAGAAATTTTCCTTATTTTGGGGCAAAAAAAAAACACAGAAATTCCCTTTGTTTTGGGGGAAAAAGACAGAAATTCCACTTTTTTAGAGGCAAAAAAGCAGAAATTCCTTTTATTTTGGAGTAAAAATGAAGAAATTTCCCTTTTTTGTGGCAAAATGTATACATTCCACTTATTTTTGGGCTAAAAAGCAGAAATTACCCGTATATTGGAGCAAAATTGCAGAAATTCCCCTAATTGTGGGGCAAAAGGCAGAAATTCCCTATATGTTGGGGAAAAAGACAGAAATTCTCCTTATTTTGGGGCAAAACTCAGAAATTCCACTTATTTTGCGGCAAAATTCCAGAAATTTCCCTTATTTTGGGGCAAAATTGCAGAAATTTTACTTATTTTGGGGCAAAATTGCAGAAATTTCACTTATTTCATTGTAATAAGTCAGAAATTTTCGTTATTTTGTGGCAAAAAAGACAGAAATTCCCTTTGTTTTGGGGGAAAAAGACAGAAATTCCACTTTTTTAGAGGCAAAAAAGCAGAAATTCCTATTATTTTGGAGTAAAAATGAAGAAATTTCCCTTTTTTGTGGCCAAAGGTATACATTCCACTTATTTTTGGGCTAAAAAGCAGAAATTACCCGTATTTTGGAGCAAGATTGCAGAAATTCCCCTAATTGTGAAGCAAAAAGGCAGAAATTCTCTATATGTTAAGGCAAAAAGACAGAAATTCTCCTTATTTTGGGGCAAAACTCAGAAATTCCACTTATTTTGGGGCAAAATTTCAGAAATTTCCCTTATTTTGGGGCAAAATTGCAGAAATTTCACTTATTTGGGGCAAAATTGCAGAAATTTCACTTATTTCATAGTAAAAAGGCAGAAATTATCCTTATTTTGGGGCAAAAATGCAGAAATTCCAAATATTTTGTAGCAAAAATGCAGAAATTCCCCTTATATTGAGGTAAAAAGGCAGAAATTCCCCTTATTTGGGGGCAAAAAACAGAAATTTCCCTTATTTTGGGGCAAAATTGCAGAAAGTTCACATATTTTGGGGCAAAATTGCAGAAATTTCACTTATTTCAGGGTAATAAGTCAGAAATTTTCCTTATTTTGGGGCCAAAAAGACAGAAATTTCCTTTGTTTTGGGGTGAAAAAGATAGAAATTCCACTTATTTAGAGGCAAAAATCAAAAATTCCTCTTGTTTTGGAGCAAAAATGAAGAAATTTCCTTTTTTTATGGCAAAAAGGTATGCATTCTTCTTATTTTCGGGCAAAAAGGCAGAAATTCCCAGTATTTTGGAGCAAAATTGCAGAAATTCCCCTAATTGTGGGGCAAAAAGGCAGAAATTCCCTATATGTTAGGGCAAAAAGAAACAAATTCTCCTTATTTTGGGTCAAAACTCAGAAATTCCACTGATATTTGGGCAAAATTCCAGAAATTTCACTTATTTTGGGGCAAAATTGCAGAAATTTCACTTATTTTGGGGCAAAATTGCAGAAATTTCACTTATTTCAGAAAAAAAAGAAGAAATTTTCTTATTTTGGTGCAAAAAGGCGGAAATTTCTTTTATTTTGGTACAAAATTGCAGAAATTTTTCTTATTTTGGGGCAAAATGCAGAAATCTCCCATATTTTGGGGCAAAAATGAAGAAATTTTTCTTATTTTGAGGTAAAAAGGCTGAAATTCCCATTATTTGGGGGCAAAAAGGCAGAAATTTCCCTTATTTTGAGGCAAAATTGCAGAAATTTCACTTATTTCAGTGTAATAAGTCAGAAATTTTCTTTATTTTGGGGCAAAAAAGACAGAAATTCTTTTTGTTTTGAGGGAAAAAGGCAGAAATTCCACTTTTTTAGCGGCAAAAAAGCAAAAATTCATTTTATTTTGGAGTAAAAATGAAGAAATTTCTTTTTCTTTGTGGCAAAAAGTATACATTCCCCTTATTTTCAGGCTAAAAAGCAGAAATTCCCCGTATTTTGGAGCAAAATTGCAGAAATTTCCCTAATTGTGGGGCAAAAGGCAGAAATTGCCTATATGTTGGGGCAAAAAACAGAAATTCTCCTCATTTTGGGGCAAAACTCAGAAATTCCACTTATTTTGGGGCAAAATTCCAGAAATTTCCCTTATTTTGGGGCAAAATTGCAGAAATTTCACTTATTTTGGGGCAAAATTGCAGAAATTTCACTTATTTCAGGGTAATAAGTCAGAAATTTTCCTTATTTTGGAGCAAAAAAACAGAAATTCCCTTTGTTTTGGGGGAAAAAGACAGAAATTCCACTTATTTAGAGGCAAAAAAGCTGAAATTCCCCTTATTTTGGAGCAAAAATGAAGAACTTTCCCTTTTTTATGGCAAAAGGTTATGCATTCTTCTTATTTTCGGGCAAAAAGGCAGAAATTCCCCGTATTTTGGAGCAAAATTGCAGAAATTCCCCTAATTGTGGGGTGAAAAGGCAGAAATTCCCTATATGTTGGGGCAAAAAGACAGAAATTCTCCTTATTTTGGGGCAAAACTCAGAAATTCCACTTATTTTAAGGCAAAATTCCAGAAATTTCCTTTATTTGGGAGCAAAATTGCAGAAATTTCTGTTATTTTGGGGCAAAATTGCAGAAATTTCACTTATTTCAGAAAAAAAAGCAGAAATTTTCTTATTTTGGTGCAAAAAGGCAGAAATTTCTTTTATTTTGGTACAAAATTGCAGAAATTTTTCTTATTTTGGGGCAAAAAGGCAGAAATCTCCCATATTTTGGGGCAAAAATGCAGAAATTCCTCTTATTTTGAGGTAAAAAGGCTGAAATTCCCCTTATTTGGAGGCAAAAAGGCAGAAATTTTTCTTATTTTGGGGCAAAATTGCAGAAATTTCACTTATTTCAGAGTAGTCAGTCAGAAAGTTTTCTTATTTTGGGGCAAAAAAGCAGAAATTCCTTTTATTTTGGAGTAAAAATGAAGAAATTTCTTTTTTGTGGCAAATGGTATACATTCCCCTTATTTTCAGGCTAAAAAGCAGAAATTACCCGTATTTTGGAGCAAAATTGCAAAAATTCCGCTAATTGTGGGGCAAAAAGGCAGAAATTCCCTGTAAGTTAGAGCAAAAAAACAGAAAATCTCCTTATTTTGGGGCAAAACTCAGAAATTCCACTTACTTTGGGGCAAAATTCCAAAAATTTCCCTTATTTTGGACCAAAATTGCAGAAATTTCACTTATTTTGAGGCAAAATTGCATAAATTTCACTTATTTCAGGGTAATAAGTTAGAAATTTTCTTTATTTTGGGGCAAAAAACACAGAAATTCCCTTTGTTTTGGGGGAAAAAGACAGAAATTCCACTTTTTTAGAGGCAAAAAAGCAGAAATTCCTTTTATTTTGGAGTAAAAATGAAGAAATTTCCCTTTTTTGTGGCAAAATGTATACATTCCACTTATTTTTGGGCTAAAAAGCTGAAATTACCCGTATTTTTGAGAAAAATTGCAGAAATTCCCCTAATTGTGGGGCAAAATGCAGAAATTCCCTATATGTTAGGGCAAACAGACAGAAATTCTTTTTATTTTGGGGCAAAACTCAGAAATTCCACTTATTTTGGGGCAAAATTCCAGAAATTTCCCTTATTTTGTGGCAAAATTGCAGAAATTTCCTTTACATTGGGGCAAAATTGCAGAAATTTCCCTTATTTTGGGGCAAAATTGCAGAAATTTCACTTATTTCATGGTAAAAAGGCAGAAATTTTCCTCATTTTGGGGCAAAAATGCAGAGATTCCAAATATTTTGTGGTAAAATTGCAAAAATTCCCCTTATTTTGAGGAAAAAGGCAGAAATTCCCCTTATTTGGGGGCAAAAAGCAGAAATTTCCCTTATTCTGGGACAAAATTGCAGAAATTTCACTTATTTCAGGGTAATAAGTCAGAAATTTTCCTTATTTGGGGCAAAAAAGACAGAAATTCCTTTTGTTTTGGGGGAAAAAGTCAGAAATTCCACATATTTAGAAGCAAAAAAGCAGAAATTCCCCTTATTTTGGAGCAAAAATGAAGAAATTTCCTTTTTTTGTGGCAAAAGGTATGCATTCTTCTTATTTTCAGGCTAAAAAGCAGAAATTCCCCGTATTTTGGAGCAAAATTGCAGAAATTCCCCTAATTGTGGGACAAAAAGGCAGAAATTTGCTATATGTTGGGGCAAAAAGACAGAAATTCTTTTTATTTTGGGGCAAAACTCAGAAATTCCACTTATTTTGGGACAAAATTCCAGAAATTTCACTTATTTTGGGGCAAAATTGCAGAAATTTCACTTATTTTGGCAAAATTGCAGAAATTTCAATTATTTCAGAAAAAAAGCAGAAATTTTCTTATTTTGGTGCAAAAAGGCAGAAATTTCTTAAATTTTGGTACAAAATTGCAGAAATTTTTCTTATTTGGGGGCAAAAAGCAGAAATCCCCTGTATTTTGGGGCAAAAATGCATAAATTCCTCTTATTTTGAGGTAAAAAGGCTTAAATTTCCCTTATTTGGGGGCAAAAAGAAAGAAATTTCCCTTATTTTGAGGCAAAATTGCAGAAATTTCACTTATTTCAGGGTAATAAGCAGAAATTTTTCTTACTTTGGGGCAAAAAAACAGAAATTCCCTTTGTTTTGGGGGAAAAAGACAGAAATTCCACTTATTTAGAGGCAAAAAAGCAGAAATTCTTCTTTATTGGAGCAAAAATGAAGAAATTTATCTTTTTTTGTGGCAAAAGGTATACATTCCGCTTATTTTCGGGCTAAAAAGCAGAAATTCCCCGTATTTTGTATCAAAATTGCAGAAATTCCCCTTATTTTGGAGCAAAAATAAAGAAATTTCCCTTTTTTATGGTAAAAAGGTATGCATTCTTCTTATTTTCGGGCAAAAAGGCAGAAATTCCCCGTATTTTGGAGCAAAATTGCAGAAATTCCCCTAATTGTGGGGCAAAAAGGCAGAAATTCCCTATATGTTGGGGCAAAAAGACAGAAATTTCCCTTATTTTGGGGCAAAACTCAGAAATTCCACTTATTTTGGTGCAAAATTCCAGAAATTTCCCTTATTTTAGGGCAAAATTGCAGAAATTTCACTTATTTTGGGGAAAAATTGCAGAAATTTCACTTATTTCAGAAAAAAAAGCAGAATTTACTTATTTTGGTGCAAAAAGGCAGAAATTTCTTTTATTTTGGTACAAAATTGCAGAATTTTTTCTTATTTTGGGGCAAAAAGGCAGAAATCTCCCATATTTTGTGGCAAAAATGCAGAAATTTCTCTTATTTTGAGGTAAAAAGGCTGAAATTCCCCTTATTTGGGGGCAAAAAGGCAGAAATTTCCCTTATTTTGAGGCAAAATTGCAGAAATTTCACTTATTTCAGGGTAATAAGTCAGAAATTTTCCTTATTTTGGGGCAAAAAACACAGAAATTCCCTTTGTTTTGGGGGAAAAAGACAGAAATTCCACTTTTTTAGAGGCAAAAAAGCAGAAATTCCTTTTATTTTGGAGTAAAAATGAAGAAATTTCCCTTTTTTGTGGCAAAATGTATACATTCCACTTATTTTTGGGCTAAAAAGCAGAAATTACCCATATTTTGGAGCAAAATTGCAGAAATTCCCCTAATTGTGGGGCAAAAGGCAGAAATTCCCTATATGTTGGGGAAAAAGACAGAAATTCTCCTTATTTTGGGGCAAAACTCAGAAATTCCACTTATTTTGCGGCATTATTCCAGAAATTTCCCTTATTTTGGGGCAAAATTGCAGAAATTTCACTTATTTTGGGGCAAAATTGCAGAAATTTCACTTATTTCATTGTAATAAGTCAGAAATTTTCGTTATTTTGTGGCAAAAAAGACAGAAATTCCCTTTGTTTTGGGGGAAAAAGACAGAAATTCCACTTTTTTAGAGGCAAAATAGCAGAAATTCCTATTATTTTGGAGTAAAAATGAAGAAATTTCCCTTTTTTGTGGCCAAAGGTATACATTCCACTTATTTTTGGGCTAAAAAGCAGAAATTACCCGTATTTTGGAGCAAGATTGCAGAAATTCCCCTAATTGTGTGGCAAAAAGGCAGAAATTCTCTATATGTTAAGGGAAAAAGACAGAAATTCTCCTTATTTTGGGGCAAAACTCAGAAATTCCACTTATTTTGGGGCAAAATTCCAGAAATTTCCCTTATTTTGGGGCAAAATTGCAGAAATTTCACTTATTTGGGGTAAAATTGCAGAAATTTCACTTATTTCATAGTAAAAAGGCAGAAATTATCCTTATTTTGGGGCAAAAATGCAGAAATTCCAAATATTTTGTAGCAAAAATGCAGAAATTTCCCTTATATTGAGGTAAAAAGGCAGAAATTCCCCTTATTTGGGGGCAAAAAACAGAAATTTCCCTTATTTTGGGGCAAAATTGCAGAAAGTTCACTTATTTTGGGGCAAAATTGCAGAAATTTCACTTATTTCAGACAAAAATTCAGAAATTTTCCTATTTTGGTTCAAAAAGGCAGAAATTTCTATTTTGGTACAAAATTGCAGAAATTTTTTTTATTTTGGGGCAAAAGGGCAGAAATCTCCCATATTTTTGGGCAAAAATGCAGAAATTCTGCTTATTTTGAGGTAAAAAGGTAGAAATTTCCCTTATTTGGGGGCAAAATGCAGAAATTTCCATTATTTTGAGGCAAAATTGCAGGAATTTCACTTATTTCAGTGTAATAAGTCGGAAATTTTCGTTATTTTGGGGCAAAAAAGACAGAAATTCCCTTTGTTTTGGGGGAAAAAAACAGAAATTCCACTTTTTTAGCGGTAAAAAAGCAGAAATTCATTTTATTTTGGAGTAAAAATGAAGAAATTTCTTTTTTTTTTTTTTGTGGCAAAAGGTATACATTCCCCTTATTTTCAGGCTAAAAAGAAGAAATTTCCCGTATTTTGGAGCAAAATTGCAGAAATTCCCCTAATTGTGGGGCAAAATGCAGAAATTTCCTTTATGTTAGGGCAAAAAGACAGAAATTCTCCTTATTTTGGGGCAAAACTCAGAAATTCCACTTATTTTGGGGCAAAATTCCAGAAATTTCCGTTATTTTGGGGCAAAATTGCAGAAATTTCACTTATTTTGGGGCAAAATTGCAGAAATTTCACTTATTTCAAGGTAATAAGTCAGAAATTTTTCTTATTTTGGCGCCAAAAGGACAGAAATTCCCTTTGTTTTGGGGGAAAAAGACAGAAATTCCACTTATTTAGAGGCAAAAAAGCTGAAATTCCCCTTATTTTGGAGCAAAAATGAAGAAATTTCCTTTTTTTATGGCAAAAAGGTATGCATTCTTCTTATTTTCGGGCAAAAAGGCAGAAATTCCCCGTACTTCGGAGAAAATTGCAGAAATTCCCTTAATTGTGGAACAAAAACGCAGAAATTCCCTATATGTTGGGGCAAAAAGACAGAAATTCTGCTTATTTTGGGGCAAAACTCAGAAATTCCATTTATTTTCGGGCAAAATTCCAGAAATTTCCCTTATTTTCAGGCAAAATTGCAGAAATTTCACTTATTTTGGGGCAAAATTGCAGACATTTCACTTATTTCAGAAAAAAAAGCAGAAATTTTCTTATTTTGGTGCAAAAAGGCAGAAATTTCTTTTATTTTGGTACAAAATTGCAGAAATTTTTCTTATTTTGGGGCAAAAAGGCAGAAATCTCCCATATTTTGGGGCAAAAATGCAGAAATTCCTCTTATTTTGAGGTAAAAAGGCTGAAATTCCCCTTATGTGGGGGCAAAAAGGCAGAAATTTCCCTTATTTTGGGGCAAAATTGCAGAAATTTCACTTATTTCAGGGTAATAAGTCAGAAATTTTCCTTATTTTGGGGCAATAAAGACAGAAATTTCTTTTGTTTTGAGGGATAAAGACAGAAATTCCACTTATTTAGAGGCAAAAAAGCAGAAATTCCCCTTATTTTGGAGCAAAACTGAAGAAATTTCCCTTTTTTATGGCAAAAAGGTATGCATTCTTCTTATTTTCGGGCAAAAAGGCAGAAATTCCCCTTATTTTCGAGCAAAATTGCAGAAATTCCCCTAATTGTGGGGCAAAAAGTGAGAAATTCTCTATATGTTGGGGCAAAAAGACAGAAATTCTCCTTATTTTGGGGCAAAACTCAGAAATTCCATTTATTTTGGGGCAAAATTCCAGAAATTTCCCTTATTTTGGGGCATAATTGCAGAAATTTCACTTATTTTGGGGCAAAATTGCAGAAATTTAACTTATTTCAGAAAAAAATTCAGAAATTTTCCTATTTTGGTGCAAAAAGGCAGAAATTTCTTTTATTTTGGTACAAAATTGCAGAAATTTTTCTTATTTTGAAGCAAAAAGGCAGAAATCCCCATATTTTGGGGAAAAATGCAGAAATTCCTCTTATTTTGAGGTAAAAAGGCTGAAATTTCCCTTATTTGGGGGCAAAAAGGCAGAAATTTCCCTTATTTTGAGGCAAAATTGCAGAAATTTCACTTATTTCAGTGTAATAAGTCAGAAATTTTCGTTATTTTGGGGCAAAAAAGAGAGAAATTCCCTTTGTTTTGGGGGAAAAAGACAGAAATTCCACTTTTTTAGAGGCAAAAAAGCAGAAATTCCTTTTACTTTGGAGTAAAAATGAACAAATTTCCCTTTTTTGTGGCAAAAGGTATACATTCCACTTTTTTGTGCTAAAAAGCAGAAATTACCCGTATTTTGGAGCAAAATTGCAGAAATTTCCCTAATTGTGGGGCAAAAAGGCAGAAATTCCCTATATGTTGGGGCAAAAAGTCAGAAATTCTCCTTATTTTGGGGCAAATCTCAGAAATTCCACTTATTTTGGGGGAAAAATTCCAGAAATTTCCTTTATTTTGGGGCAAAATTGCAGAAATTTCACTTATTTTGTGGCAAAATTGCAGAAATTTCACTTATTTCATGGTAAAAAGGCAGAAATTATCCTTATTTTGGGGGCAAAAATGCAGAAATTCCAAATAATTTGTGGCAAAAATGCAGAAATTCCCCTTATTTTGAGGTAAAAAGGCTGAAATTCCCCTTATTTGGGGGCAAAAAAGAAGAATTTCTTATTTTGGGGCAAAATTGCAGAAATTTTACTTATTTCATAGTAATAAGTCAGAAATTTTCCTTATTTTGCGGCAAAAAAAACAGAAATTCCACTTATTTAGAGGCAAAAAAGCAGAAATTCCGCTTATTTTGGAGCAAAAATTAAGAAATTTTCCTTTTTTATGGCAAAAGGTATGCATTCTTCTTGTTTTCGGTCAAAAAGGCAGAAATTCCCCGTTTTTTGGAGCAAAATTGCAGAAATTCCCCTAATTTTGGGGCAAAAAGGCAGAAATTCCCTATACGTTGGGGCAATAAGACAGAAATTCTCCTTATTTTGGGGCAAAATTCAGAAATTCCATTTCTTTTGGTGCAAAATTTCCAAAATTTCCCTTATTTTGGGGCAAAATTGCAGAAATTTTACTTATTTAGGGGCAAAATTGCAGATATTTCACTTTTTTCAGGGAAAAAAGGCCGAAATTTTCCATTTTTGGGAGCAAAAATGCAGAAATTCCTAATATTTTGTGGCAAAAATGCAGAAATTTCCCTTATTTTGAGGTAAAAAGGCTGAAATTCCCCTTATTTGGGGGCAAAGATGCAGAAATTTCTCTTATACTGGGGCAAAATTGCAGAAATTTCACTTATTTCAGGGTAATAAATCAGAAATTTTCCTTATTTTGGGGCAAAAAATACAGAAATTCCATTTATTTAGAGTCAAAAAAGCAGAAATTCCCCTTATTTTGGGGCAAAATTGCAGAAATTTCCTTTACATTGGGGCAAAATTGCAGAAATTCCCCTTAATTTGGGGCAAAATTGCAGAAATTTCACTTATTTCAGAGAAAAAGCACAGAAATTTCTCTTATTTTGGGGAAAAAGGCAGAAATTTCTTTTATTTTGGTACAAAATTGCAGAAATTTTCTTTATTTTGGGGAAAATGCTGAAATTCCCCTTATTTTGAGGCAAAAAGGCAGAAATTCCCTTTCTTTTGTGGCAAAAAGGCAGAAATTCCTCTTATTTTGCGGCAAAAATGAAGAAATTTCCCTTTTTTGTGGCAAAAGGTATACATTCCCCTTATTTTCGGGCAAAAAGGCAGAAATTCCCCGTATTTTGGAGCACAATTGCAGAAAATCCCCAAATTGTGGGGCAAATAGGCAGAAATTCCCTATATGTTGGGGCAAAAAGACAAAAATTCTCCTTATTTTGGGACAAAACTCAGAATTTCCACTTATTTTGGGGCAAAATTCCAGAAATTTCCCTTATTTTGGGGCAAAATTGCAGAAATTTCACTTATTTTGGGGCAAAATTGCAGAAATTTCACTTATTTCAGGTAAAAATGGCAGAAATTTTTCTTATTTTGGGGCAAAATGGCAGAAATTCCTAATATTTTGTGGCAAAAATGCAGAAATTCCTCTTATTTTGAGGTAAAAAGGCTGAAATTCCCCTTATTTGGGTGCAAAAAGGCAGAAATTTTTCTTATTTTGGGGCAAAATTGCAGACATTTCACTTATTTCAGGGTAATAAGTCAGAAATTTTCCTTATTTTGGGGCAAAAAAGACAGAAATTCCCCTAATTGTGGGGCAAAAAGGCAGAAATTCCCTATATGTTGGGGCAAAAAGACAGAAATTCTCCTTATTTTGGGGCAAAACTCAAAAATTCCACTTATTTTGGGGCAAAATTGCAGGAATTTACATTATTTTGGGGCAAAATTGCAGAAATTTTCCTTATTTGGGGCAAAATTGCAGAAATTTCACTTATTTTCAGGTAAAAAGACTGAAATATCCTTTATTTTGGGGCAAAAAGGAAGAAATTCCCCTTATTTTGGGGCAAAATTGCAGAAATTTTTCTTATTTTGGGGCAAAAAGGCTGAAATTCTTCTTATTTTGAGGTAAAATGCTGAAATTCCCCATATTTTGGGGCAAAGGGAAAAAATTCTTCTTATTTTGGGGCAAAAAGGCACAAATTTCCCTTATTTTCGGGCAAAATTGCAGAAATTTCATTTATTTCAGGACAAAAATTCAGAAATTCCTTTTATTTTGGGGCAAAGAGCAGAAATTTCTTTTATTATGGTACAAAATTGAAGAAATTTTTCTTATTTTGAAACAAAAAGGCAGAAAATTCCCCTTATTTTGAGGCAAAAGGCAGAAACTATTCTTATTTTGTGGTAAAATGCAGAAATTCCCTTTATTTTGGGGCTAGAAAGCAGAAATTCCCCGTATTTTGAAGCAAAATTGCAGAAATTCTCATAATTTTCGGGCAAAAGGCAAAAATTCTCCTTATTTTGGGGTAAAAAGACAGAAAATCTCCTTTTTTGGGAGCAAACAGTCAGAAATTTTCCTTATTTTGGGGCAAAATTGCAGAAATTTCCTTTACATTGGGGCAAAATTGCAGAAATTTCCATATTTTGGGGCAAAATTGCAGAAATTTCACTTATTTCAGGGAAAAAAGGCGAAAATTTTTTTTGGGGGGCAAAAAGGCAGAAATTTTTTTTTATTTTGGTACAAAATTGCAGAAATTTTTCTTATTTTGGGGCAAAAAGTAAGAAATTCCTCATATTTTGGGGCAAAAAGGCAGAAATTCCCCTTATTTTGAGGTAAAAAGGCTGTAATTCCCCTTATTTTGGGGCAAAAAGACAGAAATTTCGTTTATTTTGGGGAAAAGGCAGAAATTGCACTTATTTTGAGTCAAAAAGGTGGAGAATCCCCTTATTTTGGGGCAAAAATGAAGAAATTTGCTTTTTTTATGGCAAAAAGGTATACATTCCCTTTATTTTTGGGCAAAATGGCACAAATTCCCCGTATTTTGGAGCAACATTGCAGAAATTCCCCTAATTTTTGGGCAAAAAGGCAGAAATTCCCTATATGTTGGGGCAAAAAGACAGAAATTCTCATTATTTTGGGGCAAAACTCAAAAATTCCACTTATTTTGGCGCAAAATTCCAGAAATTTCCCTTTTTTTGAGGCCAAAATTGCAAAAATTTCACTTATTTTGGGGCAAAATTGCAAAAATTTCACTTATGTCAGAAAAAAAAGCAGAAATTTTCTTATTTTGGTGCAAAAAGGCAGAAATTTCTAATATTTTGTTACAAAATTGCAGAAATTTTTCTTATTTTAGGGCAAAAAGGCAGAAATTCCTAATATTTTGGGGCAAAAATGCAGAAATTCCTCTTATTTTTAGGTAAAAAGGCTGAAATTCCCCTTATTTGGGGGCAAAAAGGCAGAAATTTCCCTTATTTTGAGGCAAAATTGCAGAAATTTCACTTATTTCAGAGAACAAAAGCAGAAATTTTCTTATTTGGGGGCAAAAAGGCAGAAATTTCTTTTATTTTGGTACAAAATTTGCGAAATGTTTCTTATTTTGGGGCAAAAAGCAGAAATCTCCCATATTTTGGGGCAAAAAAGCAGAAATTTCCCTTATTTTGAGGTAAAAACGCTGAAATTCCCCTTATTTGGGGGCAAAAAGGCAGAAATTTCCCTTATTTTGAGGCAAAATTGCAGAAATTTCACTTATTTCAGAATAATAAGTCAGAAATTTTCCTTATTTTGGGGCAAAAAACAGAAATTCTCTTTGTTTTAAAGGAAAAAGACTGATATTCCACTTATTTAGAGGCTAAAAAGCAGAAATTCTTATTATTTTGGAGCAAAAATGAAGAAATTTTCCTTTTTTTGTGGAAAAAGGTATACATTCCTCTAATTTTCGGGCTAAAAAGCAGAAATTCCCCGTATTTTGGAGCAAAATTGCAGAAATTCCCCTAATTGTGGGGCAAAAAGGCAGAAATTCCCTATATGTTGGGGCAAAAAGACAGAAATTCTCCTTATTTTGGGGCAAAACTCAGAAATTCCACTTATTTTGGGGCAAAATTCCAGAAATTTCCCTTATTTTGGGGCAAAATTGCAGAAATTTCACTTATTTTGGGGCGAAATTGCAGAAATTTCACTTTTTTCATGGAAAAAAAGGCAGAAATTTTCCTTATTTTGGGGCAAAAAGGCAGAAATTCCTCTTATTTTGAGGTAAAAAGGCTGAAATTCCCCTTATTTGGGGCAAAAAAGCATAAATTTCCCTTATTTTGGGGCAAAATTGCAGAAATTTCACTTATTTCAGGGTAATAAGTCAGAAATTTTCCTTATTTTGGGGCAAAAAAGACAGAAATTCCCTTTGTTTTGGGATAAAAAGACAGAAATTCCACTTATTTAGAGGCAAAAAAGCAGAAATTCCACTTATTTTGGAGTAAAAATTAAGAGATTTCCCTTTTTTATGGCAAAAAGGTATGCATTCTTTTTATTTTCGGACAAAAAGGCAGAAATTCCCCGTATTTTGGAGCAAAATTGCAGAAATTTCACTTATTTCAGAATAAAAATGAGAAATTTTCTTATTTTGGGGCAAAAGGCAGAAATTCCCCTTATTTTATGGCAAAATTGCAGAAATTGCCTTTTTTGGGGACAAAAAACAGAAATTCCCTTTATTTTGGGGCAAAATTGCAGAAAATTTTTTTATTATGGGAAAAAATTGAAGATATTTCTTTTATTTTAAGGCAAAATTGCAGAAATTTCACTTATTTCAGAGAAAAAAACAAAAATCTTTCTTATTTTTGGCAAAATGCAGAAATTCCCATTATTTTGGGGCAAAAAGGCAGAAATTCACCTTATTTTGGGGTAAAATTGAAGACATGTCACATATTTCAGGGCATAAAGGCAGAAATTGCCCTTATTTGGGGGCAAAAAGGCAGAAATTCCCCTTATTTTGGGATAAAATTGCAGAAATTACCCTTGTTTGGGGGCAAAAAGGCAGAAAATCCCCTTAATTTCGGGCAAAAAGGCAGAAATTCCCTGTATTTTGGAGCAAAATTGCAGAAATTCTCCTAATATTGGGGCAAAAATGCAGAAATTCCTTTTATTTGGGGCAAATTGGCAGAAGTTCCCTTTATTTTCAGGAAAAGAGGCAGAAATTCCCATGATTTTGAAGCAAAATTGCAGAAACTCCCCCAATTTTGGGACAAAAAGGCAGAAATTCCCTTTATTTTGGGGCAAAAATACAGAAATTCTCCTTATATCTGGGCAAAAATCAGAAATTTCCCTTATTTTGGAGCAAAATTTTAGAAATTTCTTTTATTTTGGTACAGAATTGGAGAAATTTTTCTTATTCTGTGGCAAAAAGGCAGAAATTTCTTTTATTTTGGTGCAAAATTGCAGAAATTTTTCTTATTTTGGGGCAAAAAGGCATAAATTTCCCATATTTTGGGGCAAAAATGTAGAAATTTTCTTTATTTTGAGGTAAAAAGGCTGAAATTTCCCTTATTTGGGGGCAAAAAGGCAGAAATTTCTCTTATTTTGGGGCAAAATTGCAGAAATTTCACTTATTTCAGAAAAAAAGGAAAAATTTTCTTATTTGGGGGCAAAAAGGCAGAAATTTCTTTTATTTTGGTGCAAAATTACAGAAATTTTCTTTATTTTGTGGCAAAAAAGACAGAAATTCCGTTTGTTTTGGGGGAAAAAGACAGAAATTCCACTTATTTAGAGGCAAAAAAGCAGAAATTCCCCTTATTTTGGAGCAAAAATGAAGAAATTTCCCTTTTTCATGGCAAATAGGTATGCATTCTTCTTATTTTCGGGCAAAAAGGCAGAAATTCCCTATATGTTGGGGCAAAAAGACAGAAATTCTCCTTATTTTGGGGCAAAACTCAGATATTCCACATATTTTGGGGCAAAATTCCATGAATTTCCCTTATTTTGGGGCAAAATTGCAGAAATATCACTTATTTTAAGGCAAAATTGGAGAAATTTCACTTATTTCAGAAGAAAAAAGCAGAAATTTTCTTGTTTTGGGGCAAAAAGGGAGAAATTTCTTTTATTTTTGTACAAAATTGCAGAAATTTGTCTTATTTTGGGGCAAGAAGGCAGAAATTTCCTATATTTTGGGGCAAAAATTCAGAAATTCCCCTTATTTTTAGGTAAAAAGGCTGAAATTCTCTTTATTTGGGAGCAAAAAGGCAGAAATTGCCCTGATTTTGTGGCAAAATTCCAGAAATTTCACTTATTTTAGGGTAATAAGTCAAAAATTTTTTATTTTGGGGCAAAAAGGCAGAAATTTCTTTTATTTTGGTACAAAATTACAGAAATTTTTCTTATTTTGGGGCAAAAAAGAAGAAATTTCCCTTATTTTGGGGCAAAATTGCAGAAATTTCACTTATTTTGATGTAAAAAGGCTGAAATTCCCCTTATATTGGGGCAAAATGGCAGAAGTTTTCCTTATTTTGGGGCAAAATTGCAGAAATTTCACTTATTTCAAGGTAATAAGTCAGAAATTTTCCTTATTTTGGGGCAAAAAAATAGAAATTCCTTGTTTTGGGGGAAAAAGACAGAAATTCCACTTATTTAGGGGCAAAAAAGCAGAAATTCCCCATATTTTGGAGCAAAATTGCAGAAATTCCCCTAATTGTGGGGCAAAAAGGCAGAAATTCCCTATATGTTAGGGCAAAACGACAGAAATTCTCCTCATTTGGGGGCAAAATTCAGAAATTCGATTTATTTTGGGGCAAAATTCCCAAAATTCCCCTTATTTTGGGGCAAAATTGCAGAAATTTCAATTATTTTGGGGCAAAATTGCAGAAATTTCACTTTTTTCAGGGAAAAAAGGCCGAAATTTTTCGTTTTTGGGGGCAAAAAGGCAGAAATTCCTAATATTTTGAGGCAAAAATGCAGAAATTCCTCTTATTTTGAGGTAAAAAGGCTGAAATTCCCCTTATTTGGGGGCAAAAATGCAGAAATTTCTCTAATACTGGGGCAAAATTGCAGAAATTTCACTTATTTCAGGGTAATAATTCAGAAATTTTCCTTATTTTGGGGCAAAAAATACAGAAATTCCATTTGTATGGGGGGAAAAAGACAGAAATTCCATTTATTTAGAGGCAAAAAAGCAGAAATTCCCCTTATTTTGGAGCAAAATTGCAGAAATTTCCCTTTTTATAGCCAAAAGGTATGCATTCTTCTTATTTTCAGGCAAAAAGGCAGAAATTCCCTGTATTTTGGAGTAAAATTGCAGAAATTCCCTTAACTGTAGGGCAAAAAGACAGAAATTCTCCTTATTTTGGGGCAAAACGCAGAAATTCCACTTATTTTGGAACAAAATTTCAGAAATTTCCCTTATTTTTGGCCAAAATTGCAGAAATTTCACTTATTTTGGGGCAAAATTGCAGAAATTTCACTTATTTCAGGGAAAAAAAGCAGAAATTTTCTTATTTTGGGGCAAAAAGGCAGAAATTTCCCATATTTTGAGGCAAAAATGCAGAAATTCCCCTTATTTTGAGGTAAAAAGGCTGAAATTCCCCTTATTTGGGGGCAAAAAGGCAGAAATTTCCCATATTTTGGGGCAAAATTGCAGAAATTTCACTTATTTAAGGGTACTAAGTCAGAAATTTTTCTTACTTTGGGGCAAAAAAGACAGAAATTCCCTTTGTTTTCAGGGAAAAAGACAGAAATTCCACTTATTTAGAGGCAAAAATGCAGAAATTCCCCTTATTTTGGAGCAAAAATGAAGAAATTTCCCTTTTTTATGGCAAAAAGGTATGCATTCTTCTTATTTTCGGGCAAAAAGTCAGAAATTCCCCCTATTTTAGAGCAAAATTGCAGAAATTCTTATAATTGTGGGGCAAAAAAACAGAAATTCCCTATATGTTGGGGCAAAAAGACAGAAATTCTCCATATTTTGGGGCAAAACTCAGAAATTCCACTTATTTTGGGGCAAAATTCCAAAAATTTCCCTTATTTTGGGGCAAAATTGCAGAAATTTCACTTATTTAGGGACAAAATTGCAGAAATTTCACTTATTTCAGGGGAAAAAGACAGAAATTTCTTTGATTTTGGTACAAAATTGCAGAAATTTTTATTTTGGGCAAAAAGGCAGAAATTTCCCATATTTTGAGGCAAAAATGCAGAAATTTCACTTATTTCAGGGTAATAAGTCAGAAATTTTCATTACTTTGGCGCAAAAAAGACAGAAATTCCCTTTGTTTTGGTGGAAAAAGACAGAAATTCCAATTCTTTAGAGGCAAAAATGCAGAAATTCCCCTTATTTTGGAGCAAAAATGAAGAAATTTCCCTTTTTTATGGCAAAAAGCTATGCATTCTTCTTATTTTCAGGCAAAGAGTCAGAAATTCCCCGTATTTTAGAGCAAAATTGCAGAAATTCCCCTTATTGTGGGGCAAAAAGGCAGAAATTCCCTATATGTTGGGGGGAAAAGACAGAAATTCTCCTTATTTTAGAGCAAAACTCAGAAATTTCACTTATTTTGGGGCAAAATTGCAGAAATTTCACTTATTTCAGAAAAAAAAAGCAGAAATTTTCTTATTTTGGGGCAAAAAGGCAGAAATTTCTTTTATTTTGGTACAAAATTGCAGAAAATTTTCTTATTTTGGGGCAAAAAGGCAGAAATTTCTCATATTTTGGGGCAAAAATGCAGAAAATCCCCTTATTTTGAGGTAAAAAGGCTAAAATTACCCTTATTTGGTTGCAAAAAGGCAGAAATTTCCCTTATTTTGGGACTAAATTGCAGAAATTTCACTTATATCAGGGTAATAAGTCAGAAATTTTCCTTATTTTGGGGCAAAAAAGACAGAAATTGCCTTTGTTTTGGGGGAAAAAGACAGAAATTCCACTTATTAAGAGGCAAAAAAGCAGAAATTCCCCTTATTTTGGAGCAAAAATGAAGAAATTTCCCTTTTTTATGGCAAAAAGGTATGCATTCTTCTTGTTTTCGGGCAAAAAGGCAGAAATTCCCCGTTTTTTGGAGCAAAATTGCAGAAATTCCCCTAATTTTGGGGCAAAAAGGCAGAAATTCCCTATATGTTAGGGCAAAACGACAGAAATTCTCCTTATTTTGGGGCAAAATTCAGAAATTCCATTTCTTTTGGTGCAAAATTCCCAAAATTTCCCTTATTTTGGGGCAAAATTGCAGAAATTTCAATTATTTTGGGGCAAAATTGCAGAAATTTCACTTTTTTCCGGGAAAAAAGGCCGAAATTTTCCGTTTTTGGGGGCAAAAAGGCAGAAATTCCTAATATTTTGTGGCAAAAATGAAGAAATTTCCCTTATTTTTAGGTAAAAAGGCTGAAATTCCCCTTATTTGGGGGCAAAAATGCAGAAATTTCTTTTATACTGGGGCAAAATTGCAGAAATTTCACTTATTTCAGGGTAATAATTCAGAAATATTCCTTATTTTGGGGCAAAAAATACAGAAATTCCATTTGTATGGGGGGAAAAAGGCAGAAATTCCATTTATTTTGAGGCAAAAAAGCAGAAATTCCCCTTATTTTGGAGCAAAATTGCAGAAATTTCCCTTTTTATAGCAAAAAGGTATGCATTCTTCTTATTTTCAGGCAAAAAGGCAGAAATTTCCCGTATTTTGGAGTAAAATTGCAGAAATTCCCATAATTGTATGGGCCAAAAGACAGAAATTCTCCTTATTTTGGGGCAAAACGCAGAAATTCCACTTATTTTGGAACAAAATTTCAGAAATTTCCCTTATTTTTGGCCAAAATTGCAGAAATTTCACTTATTTTGGGGCAAAATTGCAGAAATTTCACTTATTTCAGGGAAAAAAAACAGAAATTTTCTTATTTTGGGGCAAAAAGGCAGAAATTTCCCATATTTTGAGGCAAAAATGCAGAAATTCCCCTTATTTTGAGGTAAAAAGGCTGAAATTCCCCTTATTTGGGGGCAAAAAGGCAGAAATTTCCCATATTTTGGGGCAAAATTGCAGAAATTTCACTTATTTCAGGGTACTAAGTCAGAAATTTTTCTTACTTTGGGGCAAAAAAGACAGAAATTCCCTTTGTTTTCAGGGAAAAAGACAGAAATTCCACTTATTTAGAGGCAAAAATGCAGAAATTCCCCTTATTTTGGAGCAAAAATGAAGAAATTTCCCTTTTTCATGGCAAAAAGGTATGCATTCTTCTTATTTTCGGGCAAAAAGGCAGAAATTCCCCCTATTTTAGAGCAAAATTGCAGAAATTCCCCTAATTGTGGGGCAAAAAGTCAGAAATTCCCTATATGTTGGGGCAAAAAGACAGAAATTCTCCTTATTTTAAAGCAAAACTCAGAAATTTCACTTATTTTGGGGCAAAATTACAGAAATTTCAGTTATTTCAAAAAAAAGCAGAAATTTTCTTATTTTGGGGCAAAAAGGCAAAAATTTCTTTTATTTTGGTACAAAATTGCAGAAATTATTCTTATTTTGAAGCAAAAAAGCAGAAATTTCTCATATTTTGGGGCAAAATTGCAGAAAATTTCCTTATTTTGAGGTAAAAAGGCTGAAATTCCCCTTATTTGGTTGCAAAAAGGCAGAAATTTTCTTTATTTTGGGGAAAAATTGCAGAAATTTCACTTATTTCAGGGTAATAAGTCAGTAGTTTTTCTTACTTTGGGGCAAAAAAGACAGAAATTCCCTTTGTTTTCAGGGAAAATACAGAAATTCCACTTATTTAGAGGCAAAAATGCAGAAATTCCCCTTATTTTGGAGCAAAAATGAAGAAATTTCCCTTTTTTGTGGCAAAAAGGTATGCATTCTTCTTATTTTCGGGCAAAAAGGCAGAAATTCCCTTTGTTTTGGGGGAAAAAGACAGAAATTCCACTTATTTAGAGGCAAAAAAGCAGAAATTCCCCATATTTTGGAGCAAAATTGCAGAAATTCCCCTAATTGTGGGGCAAAAAGGCAGAAATTCCCTATATGTTAGGGCAAAACGACAGAAATTCTCCTCATTTGGGGGCAAAATTCAGAATTTCCATTTATTTTGGGGCAAAATTCCCAAAATTCCCCTTATTTTGGGGCAAAATTGCAGAAATTTCAATTATTTTGGGGCAAAATTGCAGAAATTTCACTTTTTTCAGGGAAAAAAGG
>NW_027667761.1:0-91000 GCF_963924665.1 Micromys minutus
TTCTTATTTTTGGTGTTGCTGGTGGTTGCAGGTTTGGTTAATGCCTTCCCAACAGAACCTGTAGATATATAAACACAAGTAAACTTGTAGAGATAAAAGGACAGAGACAAGAGCAACCATGCTTAGTCCCAAACAGTGGCCCTAAGAAGAGGGAACTCTAGAGACACAGTGAATAACAGAAAGAACAGGAAAGCTATCCTCAATCTGGGCTCCTCAACATGTCCCTGTTTCCAACCACTATCACTAAACACATGCCTCACTCCCTGGTGCAGTCTCCCTGGCCTTGAAACTCATAAGCTGACCAAGGCCAGAAAAATTGGAGGGCATTGTCTGCTCCTATCTGATAGATACAGGTCAGTTCTGGTGTTCATAGTGCTCACCACTAAAAATATTGTCAATAAATACCAACTCCTGGCATCTGACACAAGCCAACACATGTGCAGGCTTCTTAAAGTACATGATGAGACTCCCCAAACTACTACCCTTACCCCAGACTGTGTTGTATGCCACATCATTTATGTTTAAGGATAAAGTGTCTGACACCTTGATACATTTCCAGAGGAATATTTCCCTCTCTTCCTCAAGTTATCTACAGAAATCTGTTGAGATCAGAGTACTTTTCAACACTGTATTCCTGAGAACAACACATTGTTCCTCTCACAGAGCTATTTCCTGAAATCCTATGCTACTCAGCAGATAATTTAGGTCTCTCAGCAAAGCAACTTCTGGCCTGTCAATTCCTGGCTTTTTGAAAAATTAATCAGAAATTTTTGACTCATGGTCTGCCATTTAGGAATGTCAAGGCTCCAGATCATAAGCCCTACTCCTGGAAGGACGAACTCAGGCCCACTCCTCCAGTAAGTTCCCCAACCCCTGCCAAGAACTCACTTTGCTTTCCCCAGGACCACTTTTTTTTACCTGTTTTTGAACATGACAGAAGGTTTGCCTCTTTCTGCCTCAGTGTAATCTCTGCTTGTCCTCTATTCTTCCTCCGAATTAGCCTGAGCAGCATGGACATCATGCCTACTTGTGAACCCAATAGGTTCTGAAGGAATACCCCACAGGCAGTTTCTATCATCACAACACTGCTGACATCACAGAAGATTCTAGGGCTCTCCTGGATACAAGAGAATTTCCAGGGAATTGATGGCTGATGAAGTCACTGGGAACTGCCACGATCTATATGCTAACCAGCTTGAGCCAAATTGACTAGTTTCTGAGGTGTAATTACTTGAGATCCCCTTTGGAACCTCAGTACCTTTTCCTTCATAAGATAGACATTACTTTGTGCTTAATTTCATATCTAATTAATTGGATGGAAAGTGTTTTTTTCATGGTCATGGCATGGGTGCATCATCTTCAATCAGACCTAAAGCTCTATGCTATTTGAATGGGCAAGATTCTACTCCATAATAAATGTACTCCTTGGGTATATTCAGACAGACAGTACACAGACACAGGATTTTCCAGAGGCCAAAATTATTTTCCTCCACGTTTATTTATACAAGTTTGGTTACATTTTCTTATTGTGCATGCCTTGATGGTGAACATTCTTTCAATGTATACAGACATGAGTTTTTATGAAATATCTCTTTCAGAATCCCATTCTTTTGCAATGAAAACTTCCAAGGACTTGACACCATAGTTCTCCAGGTAAAAGGTACATATTAGTTGAAAAGTTAGTTCCTTTTTCAAAATATAAAATCTCATAGTCTCCATTTCTCCAATACAAGTAATTAAGTAAATATTTGTGAGCAAATGTCATCAGGGCTATTGGAATGTAGCTCTATAGTCCAATTAGCTATCACTTCTCCATTCTCTACCATCCTGAGTTCTCAGGTCCACTCCTGAGTGTGTTGGGGTTTGGAATATGATACTGTATTTAAGATACATAGGACACAATAGGATGGGTAAGGAATGGAAAGGCCACAAATCTTGTGAAACTTCAATGTTAGTGGATGCATATATTCAGGAGACTTCTTCCTTCTTGACATGGGTGTTCTGCATCCATGGTTAAATACCACCTAATCTCTAAGGTATAAGAGTGGGAAAAAATCATGTAAATGCAGGAGCTTTTTTCGAACTCAGAAGTCCCCTCAGTCTTTCAAATAGTGAGATGACATGCCTTTATAAAGAAATGTATGACCGGGTAAAGTGAAAAGAAATAGAGCATTGATATCTATCTGTTGATATCTGAACCTGGGAAACAGTGAGGAAGCAATCTAAACAAATATATAGGGATGAACCTGTTCCTGTATTGGGTACAGCAGGCACAAAGCAAGCAGGAGACACGACCACCATTCTCTAGACTGTACTGAGAGATCTGCAGTGTTTCTTTCCTTCAATGTCCCTTTTTTATTTTCATGTGTTCAGGTCTCAGAGATCTGCATTAAGAATCAAGGTTCCCCGATATACCTAAATCATTCCCTGTTAATTGACAGGATTTGGCTTCTCCAAATTGGTTTCTGGGATCATTTACATGGAAAAGTATTTTACAACACTTTACTCTGGAGTCTTGTCTTACTTTATAAACAGGGTGTGTCTCTTCTATGCAGCAAAAGGCAGGATTCTTTTTGTTTCCAGTTGGTTAGGCTGTGTCTTTTATTGTGAATTGAGTCCATTGATATTGAGAGATATTAAAACCCAATGGTTTTTAGTTTCACTTATTTTTGTTTTTCAAATTAGTATTTTGTGTGTGAGAGATTTTCTTATTTGATGTTCTTTTTTATTGAAAAACTTTATTTTAAAAAATGATGAATGTACAAATTTTCAGCATTTTTGCATAAAAATATACAAATACATTTTAAGGTTGTAATTAAGTACTTGTGGGTATGTATACATAAACATATGTATATATGTAACAATAATATAAGAAAAAGGGCTACTAATTTGAGGGGATAGGTTAGAAAGTGAAAGGTTCTGTAGAAAGAACAGGGGGATATGATACAGAGCGAATTAATTAAAATATATTCATTTTTTCCTTAAACTTCATACAGTCTGTGAGTTGTTTCTGGGGTGTTCAGATCTTTCTTGGTTAGTATCCCAATATCAGTGACTGCATATTATGTCTGTTCTTTTGTGACTGGGTTATCTGACTCAGGATAATATTCTCTAGATGCATCCATTTTCTTAAGAATTTTGTTAAGCCATTGTGTCTGATAGCTGAGTAGTTCTCCATTGTGTAAATGTACCACAATTCTTGTATCCATTCATCTACTGAAGGACATCTGGGTTCTTTCCAGCTTCTGGTTATTATAAATAGAGCTGAAATGATCATTGTGGTGCATGTATGTTTGTACTATGTTGGAGTGTCTTTGGGTCTCTAGGGTAAACGCCCAGAAGTGGAATAACTGGGTCTTCAGGTAGTACTATGTACAATTTTCTGAGGAATCGCCAGACTGATATCAAGAGTGGTTGTATCAGTTTACAACCTCACCAACAGTGGAGAAGTGTTCCTCTTTCTCCACATCCTTGCCAGCATCTGTTGTCATCTGAGTTTTGGACATTGGCCATTCTGACTAGTGTGAGGTGGAATCTCAGGGTTGTTTTGATCTGCATTTCCCTGATGGCTAAGAATGTTGAGCACTTCCTTAGATGTTTCTAGTCATTTGATATTCTTTGATTGAGAACTTTTGGTTCTTCCTGATTTCTGTCATCTCTGGTGAGCAGTCTGATGTAATTCTCACAGATCAGCCTTTGTATATGACTTGACCATTTTTCATGAACCTTTTAATATTCCTTTGTTCTTCTATGTATCTTCTCTTTTGATTAATATGTGATTGGATGATTTTCTACTCTAATCCAATTTATTGGTGTTTTGTGGGCATCATGCACATCTATGGTCCTTTCTTTCTATAGAGCTAAGAAGTTTTCTACTATGATATGTTTAAGATGTTTTCTGACCTTTTGAACTGGTAACCTTCACCCTCTTCTAGGTCTTTTATTCTTAGCATTGATCTTTTCATTGTGTCCTGAATTTACTGGATGTTTTGGTTTAGGAGCTTTTCAAACATTATATTTTCTTTGATTGACTTGTCAGTAACTTCTGTGTTATGTCTTACACCTGAGAGTCTTTTTTGCTCTTCTGTATCATGTGATGATAGCATCTGTACCTCCTGATCACTTTAGTGGGTAATCTACAAGTTTCCCCCAACTTGTGATTTCTTTGTATCTATTTCGCTATATAGATCTTAGAAAGTTTTATTCAATTCCTTTAAGTACTTGAATGAATATACCTGTATTTCTTTAAGGGATTTGATTTCTCTTTAAAGGCTACTACCAGTTTGCTTGTGTTTTCTTGTGATTTTAAATGGAGTTTTTTTTTTTTTTATATCCTCTTTAAAGGACTTTATTATCAGAATAAAGTGAGATTTTTTTTTTCTTGGTTATAATTTTGATTTTCATTTGTGTTAGGCTTGCTGTGATGGGAGAACTGTGTTCTGATACCAAATTAAATGGGGTCTGTTGCTTATGTTCTTCTGTTTTTTTTTTTTGTTTGTTGGTTTTTTTTTTTTTTTTTTTTTTTTTTTTTGTAGTGTAGAAATCTTTCCACACAGAGAATAATCTCTAACAAATGATTATGAGTTTCTCAGGAATCATTTGAAATATGACATTTATAAATCTAAACATAATGAACAGTATTTTTTACCTGCTTACAGTTTTGGAATATTCTCTTTTTAAATTCTTCTCCTTCTCCTCCTCCTCCTCTTTTCCTCTTCCTGCTTCTCTTTCTTTTACTCCTTCTTCTTTTTTACCATTTCCTGAGAAATGTTGAAGAATGAGTTCATAGTAGGTATGGGCCACAAGGTAAACAACATTATACCAGTTGTAGCCTTCTTCACTCAGAACCATGTCAGGTTGTGCTGTGCTAACCATTCTGCTTTGTTGGAGAATATAAAATGTTCCATTTCACTAATACTGTTTTCAGAGATTGAACAAATAAAACAATCCACTCTAGCATAGTCTGAGAAATGTCTATTCGATATTTCAAAAGTTCATTGTTTGTATAAATATTGGAATAATCATCCCAACTCTCAGCATCTGCTTGAGGTTAGCTTCACTGCCTGCTTGCATGCCTTGACCCTGGGAGAGATACACACCCCCCTTTGTTATGCAATTTCGTCCAGTCACACTCCACACCTGGCCTTCCTGTTCCCAGTTGCTAAAAGATAATTACAGACTTCCACCCCAGGGGGTGACTCTTACACCCAGCAGCTAGGGAATTTACATACCTCCCCTGTAATTACCTGAGGGTATAATACTGGGACCACTGTTTATGTGGGCAGTTCAATATGAAGTAAACATTCTGGTAACACGAATAATGGACTTGTGTGTTTCTTTCAAACCCTTAGGCCTTCTCCTGGTTTGAAGTAGCTGTTATTGGTACAGGCACCACAAATGGAGGTCCACAATTCCACCCGAAAATGGAGATTCCACCAAGATATGGGAAGGAAGAAACGATCCGTAGGGTTTGCCCCATGGAACTAGCCAGCAAAATAAGTAAGGATAGTGGGGTGGTTTGGAGATGGAAACCACTAGTTCTATTTTATGGTTGTTAGATCAGTTGCTGAATTTGCTTAAACAGTAGGGGAACTAGAATCAAGGTAGAAGACTGCAGTAGAATTCACTTGGGCAGCCTAAGTAAATCTTATTGATAGTTAGTAAGAATAGACTTGTGACAAAAATTAAGGAAAGAAGAATTGACTGCTCCTCTCACCATGGCCACATTCTTAGAAATCAAATCCACTGCTGGTAGGTGTGGTGTTTGTGCTTAAGCAAGAAACTTAAAGAGCTAATAGAAAAAGGATATTTCCCATTAGTGTTTCTAAGTCTTTGTAAACAGATTAGAGGTAGTTTATTTGGAAGAGAGAGAAAATAGATCTCGGAAAAGCATGCCTTTCTTTTGTCTTGGACAGTATGGGAGGAGAGGAGGAAAATTATTGTAAACTGTTTCAGAGTTCTTCCAGCAGGAACAGGGGAACAAGAGAATTCCTGACTCTTAGGATCCCACTGGAGAAATGTCCAGTTCTGGTTCTGGGTTCCTAAGGAAGGATATCAGGATCCTGTTGACAAATCTAGTTCTTGTCTCTCTGTATTGTTGTCCCTTGGTGCCAAGATGTCCATGTGTGTCAATTTGTGTCCATGTTTCTGTGTCCGAATGTTGCTCGTGCTTCATGTTGAAAAATAAAATGGTTGCTTACCTCTTGACTTTTTTATAACTTGTGTCTAAAAGGGAAACAATAGAAGGTAAAAAAGAAGAAAAAGAAAAAGAAAAAAAAGGAAGGAGGCTTCAGACTCTACCCCTTAAGTCAGCTCAAGTGGAGACCCAATGGGAGTTAGATGTCTTCCCAGGCCACTGTTAAAGGGTGCTAGCTGTGTCTCAGCTTAAAGCAGATGATTGTTTTTCCTAGAAAAATTTTTGACTGTGTTTATGGAGCTCTGCAAGTGACAAGGTGCTCATTTCTTGAATTTACTGATAGAGAAAATGAGAATTTTATATGGTTTAAATATATAAGATGTGTGGTCAGTTCATGTTTGCTTAACTAGTTTTAATTGGAATAAATGTGCTCTGAATGTCTTGGTCTTAGATTATTGGCGTATAAGCATTGGGTATGTTTAAAATTTTGTAACTTTGGCAACAAAAGTTTGTTTAAAACTAGTAACTTGGACAGAGTCATTCTAAAGTGCAACAAGTGGCATGAGCCACATGTTTTCTATATATAAGGAAAGGAATTTCTGTGGATACCCCAAACTTGGGACAATATTTGAATAATTCTTCTTCTAGAAAACAGACTTAAAGGATACAACTTAAAGTAATGAGGTATTAAAAGATGCATAAATATATATGAACTTGCAGCCACTTTGTGGCATGAAAGTAGGAAACTTAGGAGAGAGTTATGGTTATGGCCTGGTTTACAGCTTATAAAATTATCCGTAGATTTAAAAGATTGTTTTTATACCGTTCTGTTGCATCCTCGTGATTGCAAAGGGGTTGCTTTTGGCTTGTCTGAGGTTTTAAAGAGCCCTTGAAACAATGGGTATCACTGAATATCTTTGCCTCAGGGAATGGCTGATGGTCTGTTGTTATTTTGCTGCTGCCTGGATGGCAGGAAGCTGAAACTTAAAATCCTCAGTGTTTACTGTTGTAAATGCTTTGTTAGCTAACCACTCCCTAGTCAGACTGTGGCATAGGAGATTCCTAAAGTTAATTTACTTGTTTAATGTGATTTTCAAAAATCATCAGATGTTAGCTGGCAAAAACCTCGCCTTAAGCTCACCATAGAATGTCTCAAACCTCTTTCTGCTGTTCTTAAGAGATGCAAATCCTCTGCAGTTAACTGAGAGGCTCTGCAGTGAATATAGAGGAAACAATTAGTTAACAGCAGATATTATATTTGATCAACTGTTGGCTATATGTATTTGTTCTTTTGGCAAAAGGAACCATTAATGTGAATTCATCTTATTTCCTTTTTAAATAAAGTTTTAACATTCTTTGCTATGTTTATGCAGAATTGTATGATAGGTTTTTTTTTTTTTTTTTTTTTTTTTTTAAGGAGAAGGTTTTAACCTGATGAAATATTTGTTCCTTATTCTGAGCAGCAATTAAATTGGTTATGGCTAGATACTGATGTTTGGCTTTTTCAGGCAAAATTCAAAATTGATAAATCATTATCTGAAAGACAAGTTGTTAAGGTTCCTTCCTCTGTGCATGCTTTTTTATTTCCTGTAAATTTATGCATGCAGCCCATTGATAATGCAATTGCTGTATTTATAGATGGTTTATTTATGGAAAAGCAGTATATACAATTAAATCACACATGTTCATTATCTTGAATTTGCCTGCTGCAGCATAGATTATAAAATTTATATACTGGTAGCCACTGTTTTTAGATGTTAAAAAAAAATCAGTTAAACTCTGAATTTATATACTGATAGCATATATATATATATATATATATATATATATATATATATATATATATATATTATAGCTAAAGGCCTGCACCAATATATAATTAATTAATAGTTTATAATTGCTTAAATTTGTTCTGTTTTTAGATATTGCTAATTCTTGAGTTTTGCAATTGTTTATGCAAATACAACTTAATTTAAGAGAGCATATTATCCCATATTTCATAGGGTATTTAAGAGATACTGGATTGCCTGGATCACATAGAAAAGGCAATGAATGCCACAGCAGATTTGTATACCAGGCAGATTATAATCTCATTTATAGCTTGAAAGACCTCCGAAGGGAGACCCTCACTCAAATCTCAGGAGAGGCACGCACCCAGCGAGGCACCGAGACCAGACTTGCTGCAATTGCATGAGGAAGTTTATTGAAAGTGAAAGAGTGAGATCTCAGGCCAGCATGCTGTGGTCGAGACTCATACACCACGCAGGGGTAGAGGAGTTCGACCCCAGCCTGAACTTGTAACAGGCTTATAAAGGAAAAAATAACAAAGGAGGGGGAGGACAGGGGGAATGAGGAAATTCATAAGGGAAAGAATCATACATTTTTTTTATCAGTACACCACCAGGCACACCTAGGGCGTAGGAACATTCCACAGAGGTCATCCGGACCTTCTGTGGTATGTTGGGAACTCAAATCTCAAGAAAGTGGGATTTCCTGGGAGCAGCAGAGGAAATCCCTAGGGCAAAGAATCAGTGTTTTTTGACAAACTTTTACTCTTCAGCTACCAAAATAGTAATGGCCTGAGACAAAAATTTGAAATTTCTAGAGAATGTGCATGTCAAATTGTAAAGATTTGTTCTGAATGTCCTCAGTTTCTTATATACATGATGTTGTTAACTCTCAAGGACTTGTACCTAACCCATTATGACATATAAATATTCCTCATATTTCTGGTTTTAGAGAATTAAAATATGTATTTAAGTATTAACACCTTTTCAGGCTGTCTAGTTGTAATCACTTTAACTTGAGAAGCAACTAAATGTGTATAGCCTCTGGAAAATTGTGTTCTTAAGAGTAATTCTGATCCCATGATTTGGCAAAGAAGTTTTCCATATTTGTAGGGCACATTAGAGCCCATACTGCCCTTCCAAGACCACTATGGAGAGGGAATCGTCTTGCACATGTATACACTTGCCCTTATGCATTGGCTATAAAAGAATCTAATGTGGATAAGGCTATGCAGGTGCATACTAAATTTCATTTGAATGCAGGATCCTTAAGATTTCATTGTAAAATTATAAAAGGACAAGTTCTAGAAACATGTCCCATGTGTGCAGAATTCATTTCTGCTCCTAATTTAGGAGTCATTCCTAGGGGACTGAATCCCAATGATATTTGGCAAATGGATCTCACACATGTCCCTTCTTTTGGGAATTTATAATTTGTGTATGTTTTAATTGATACTCATTCAAGAATTATATATATACATATATATGCACATAGTAGAAAATATTAAAAGATGTCAAAAATCACTGCTTACAAGCTTATGCATATATCAATGCTCCCAAAAAGATTAAAAAAAAATATGGTCCTGCCTATTCCAGTAAAAGGTTTAAACAATTTTGTTCATATTATGCTATAATTTATAAGACTGAAATTCCTTATAATCCTCAAGGACAAGCAATCATTGAATATGCTCACCGCACCATAAAGATGTATTTGTCTAAAACAAAAAAGGAGAAGCATATCTCCCCTCATGTGCATCTATCCTTAATTTTATATATTCTAATTTTTTTTAACTGTAAATTCTGAAGGTTGCTCTACAGCTGCTAGACACTGGAGGGCATGCTCAGTCCAGCAAGGAATGGTGCAATGGAAGGACCTTGCATTGTGGCGGGGACCAGACCTCGTTTTGAATAGTGCTCGGGCCTCTGTTTGTGTTTTCCCTCAGGATTCTGAGTCACCTGTCTGGGCCCCTGAGTTCTGTATATGTTCTCTGAAAACTGCAGATTAGCACTATTGTTATTAACAAGGGGAAGGGTTTCATTTGTTCTCAACAGGTATGAAGCCGATGTAGGCAGCCGGTATATGAAGCCAGTGTGTGAAGCCAGTGTGTGAAGCCAGTGTGTGAAGCCAGTGTGTGAAGCCAGTGTGTGCAGCTGATGTGAAGCCAGTGTATGAAGGAGGTGTGTGAAGCCAGTGTGTGAAGCCAGTGTATGAAGCCAGTGTGTGAAGCCAGTGTGTGAAGCCGGTGTGAGAAGCCAGTGTGAGAAGGCGGTGTAAGAAGCCTGTGTGAAGCTGATGTGAAGGCCGTATGTGAAGCCAGTGTGAGAAGCTTGTGAGAAGCCAGTGTGAAGCCGAAGTGAGAAGCTGGAGTGAAGCCAGTGTGAAGCTGATGTGAAGGCGGTATGTGAAGGCAGTGTGAGAAGCTGTTGAGAAGCCACTAGAGGAGTTAAAACGTGTAGCGGTGACAAGAACCCCAGAATCTGCACCCATACCTGTGCCCATGGAACGTACCAGAGAGAATCAAGAAAATTTTGGCTACAGCCCTATTAGTGCTGTTTCAGCAGCAATCTTTGTAGCTGTGATCCTCTTCTCCCCACCTTATTGCCATAGCTGCCCCGTGGAATTTTTAGGAAAAGTGGCTGAGGCCCTCTCAACTTAGGTTAATCTATAATCTTTCATTAACTTGGATATACATTCAATTAGGAATGTTAATTTTGAATTAACTCCACACTGTTAACAGGAACAATTCCGTGTGGTTTCTGAGACTATTAAAACTGAGATAGTATTAGCTTTGGGTGCGCACCCCTTAGAGCACTTTGGGTGAGTATCCTCTCTAATATCCCTCAGGCAAGACAAGTCTGGAGCCAAGCTGTCAGCTGGCAGACTAGCAGTAAGCAACCCTATAGCCCAAGAATGGTAGAGTATGTATAAATTAGGTGACCAATGACGAGTAAACCCACGGGGTGCTGCTCAACCTAAGACCAAAAATCCACGGGGGCCCATGAGGATATTTCCAAAACAGGTAAGAGCAAGTGTTGAGGTCTAAGCCAGTTCTCTAATTTAAAAAAAATAATATTGAGGGAGATGTTGCAATAATCACCCCAACTCTCCTCATCCCCTTGGGATAGAAGCCCCCCTGTTGTTATGGTATTTGGCCTAGTCACAAGCCACTCCACACCTGACCTTCCTGTTCCCAGTTGCTAAAATATAATTACAGACTACCACCCTAGGGGGTGACTCTTACACCCAGCAGGTGAGAACTTACATTCCTCCCCTGTAATTATCTGGGTGTATAATACTGGGACCACTGTCTATGTGACTGTGACTGCAAGGTGTCCTGAGAGAAAGCAGTTCAATATGGAGTAAACTTTCTGGTAACACAGATAATGGACTTGTGTCTTTCTTTCAAACCCTTAGGCCTTCACCCAGTTCAGAGTTGCTGTTAGTGGTGCAGGCACAACAAATGGAGGCCCACAAAGCCTCCTCCATATAATACTGTTATATATACCAATTTCTCCATTGTGGTGTGCAAAAAAAACAGATCCCATGAAAGAAGCCAAGGCTGAAATCTCTTTCGTTGATCACATCTCATTTTGCATTTGTGATCCAGATTCTCTGTGCACATAAATATCCCCATCTTCTAACACTGACTTCTACAGTAGAGTTCATTTTACCATAAATGTAAACAACCTTTGCTGTTTGTGCCATAATTTTTTGTCATATATATTAGTCCTTGCCATGTGTGAGTGAGTGTATGTGTGTGTATGTGTGTTTATACATGTGGGTGTGTATAAATGTTTTCTGGTATCACATTCACAAAAAACCAAACTGATCCCATATCTTTGCATTTGTTTTTGTTGAGTCTGAGAGAAACTGAATACCCAGGTCATCATCTGAGGTGACCAATCTGATCCAGGTTCACCTACATGGAAGGATCACATTTGGGATATTTTAGGACCACATTCCTCTAACCAAAATGATGGTCAGTCCTATCACAATAATACCACAGTTTCTAACACCAAGTTCTGTCTTTGTTAAGATTTTACTGCTGTGAAAAGACAGCATTAAAAAGGAAACAGTTATAAAGACAACATTAACTTTGGGACTGGACTAAATGTTCAGAGGTTCAGACCATTACTGTCAAGGAGATAGCATGGCAACATCCAGGAATGCATGGTAGAGGCTGAGCTGAGTGTTCTGCATCTTCATCTGAAATCCACTAAGAAAAGACTGGCTCCCATGTGGTTAGGAAGAGGGAGGGTCTCATTGGCAGCCTCAAACCCCATAGTGACACAATTCCTCCAATAGGCCACGCCTACTCCAACAAGACCATACCTTGTAGTACTACCACTCCCTGAACCAAGCATACTAAAACCAGCATTGTTCAAATCATAAAATTTTCTATTCATTTGCAGTAAAGTTTGTACTACAAGACATGGCAAATTTCTGTGTAAACGCTGCCTTTCCTGAAGTAAGCTTGGGAATTTAGAGATAGTTAGAGTCGAATACAATTTCAAATAATAAACAGGAAACTCTGATATGATAATTTTTATATTTGTGTAAATCCATGAGGTTTTATTTCTGAAAGCGATGCATGAACTAGATTATAGGCATCAAGAATAGGACTGTTATACAATAATCTGGGAGTTCTGTTTCCACAGCAACATAAAAAAAAATCAAGGAAACAATAAACCTATCTTGAACCATTTATGAAATCCATAAATTATTCTTCTTATAATGTTTTATTATTTGAAATTTCTTTTATGTGTCAATTATCTTAATTATATTGATAATTTTAAGAATCAAATAATACATTAACATATTTCATCTATCTTCTCTATTAATACCTTTTATTACCCAAAAATATCATTAACAGATTTTGAGTGATACCCATAGCTCAAGATCCCACTTCTATTGCTTGAGTACTAACTTATGTTTCATAGCATACAAAATAATATTTGGAAATTACACTTAGTAAAAGAACATAAAATATTAAAAATAGAATCATTGAGAAACATATATGATAGCCCATGACATAAAGTGAGAGTATACAAAATGCATTACATGTCTCTATAAATTGTCTAATAATCATTTACTTATTAAAATAACCACATTATTATGAGAAAGTTTATTTAATCCTTAATAATTTTACAAAAATTAAAGTAGGAGAGGTTTTTTGAAATCAGACATTAAGAAAATGCTAATTTTGTTATTGTTGATGGACAACCTAAGTAGTGAGGGCATCCAATTGGTGACCCCAGCACATGTATATTGGAACAAATTTTTCTGGCCTCAGTGGGAAAAGGTATATCTAATCCTGTTGAAAGTTGGTGTTCCAGGGAAAAAGAATGCTGTTGGCCTAGGTGATGGGAGGTTTGGTGGAGATGTTGTGGTGGTGAGGTAATGGCAGTGTGTGGTGTGGGAAGATCAAGATCTCAGATGATAAAAGGAGGGGTAACGGTGTGAAGATCTCTGGGAGCATAGACTGGGAGGGGAGCAATGTAAATAAATAAAATAATTTCTAAAGTGCTAACTACATAGAGAATCAGAAATTACTACTAATAATAGTTGAATGATATTCGTAAAATATGCTAATATTTATGTTTTTGGTTTTGTTATTGGTTATTTTATGTATTTAAAGTTCAAAAGTTATACCTCTTACCCAATTCTCCTCTGCAAGCGTCCCATCTCATCCCCACTCTCCCTTGCTTCTGCTTCTATGAGAGTACTATACCACCCACCCACTGGCATCTTACTGACCCAACTTTCCCCTATTGGTTAAGTCAGGGTTTCTATTCCTGCACAAAATATCAAGACCAAGAAGCAAGTTCGAGAGGAAAGGGTTTATTCAGTTTACACTTCCATATCGCTGTTCATCGCCAGAGGAAGTCAGGACTAGAACTCAAGCAGGTCAGGAAGCAGGAGCTGATGGAGGGATGTTACTTACTGGCTTGCTTCCCATGGCTTGCTCAGCCCACTTTTATTAGAACCCAGGTCTACAAGCCCAGGGATGTGACTACCCACAATGGATTGGGCCCTCCCCGTGTTGATCACTAGTTGAGAATTTGCCTTACAGCTGGATCTCATGGAGATAATTCCTCAACTGTGATGACTCCAGCTTGTGTCAAGTTGACACAAAACCAGCCAGTACAATTGACCAGCACCTTGTCAACTTGACATCCAAGCAAATCAATATTTAGCTTCCACCCTTACTTTCTTGTACATTCCCAAGACCTTGATAAGTTTAAGAGTCCCACAGCCTTTGGCAATTCTTACATTTTAACAGTGAAATAACTTTAAAATATTCTGTCTCTTTTAAAAATCAAGGTCTTTTTACAATTCAAAGTCTCTAAACTGTGGGCTCTTCTTCTTTCTTCAAGAGGGAAACATATCAGGACAAAGTCACAGTGAAAGCAAAATCAACCTCTATCCATGCAGTGTCTGGAAATCCACTTACAAAATTCTGTCTTAGTTATGGTTTTATTGCTATGAACAGACACCATAACCCAGGCGAGTCTTATAAATAACAACATTTAACTGTGATTGGCTTACAGGTTCAGAGGTGCAGTCCATTTTCATCAAGATAAGAACATGGCAGCATCCAGGCAGGCATGATACAGCAGAAGCTGAGAGTTCTACATCTTCAAACAAAGGAAGCCAGGAACAGACCAAGCATCCTCAGGCAGCTAGTAGGAGTGTCTCCACGCACCACCTCAAAGTGACACACTCCTCCAACAAGACCACACCTTCAAATAGTGCTGCTACCTAGGCCAAGCTTATACAAACCAGAACAGTGTTGCAAATCCTTTGGGCACCTTGATTCATTTCTTTAACTCCTCCATTGGGTTCCATGTCTTAGTTTTGATTTTATTGTTTTGAACAGATATAAATGACCTAGGCAACCCTTAGAAGAATAACATTTAATTGGGCTGGCTTACAGGTTTAGAGGTTCAATCTATTATCATCAAGGCAGAAACATGGCAGCATCCTTGCAGGCATAGTATAGAATATGAGCATTCTACATCTTCTTCTGAAGGCTGCTACCAGCAGACTGACTTCCTGGCAGTGAGGAGTGAAGTCTTAAAGTCCATGCCTACAGTGACACATCTACTTAACGAGGCCATAACTCCACACACTGCCATTCCCTGGGCCAAGCATATATAAATAATCACATTCTACTCCATGGCCCACATTGGCTTGTTCAAAAACATGAGTCTATAGGAGCTATATCTAAACATAGCATAATACTAAATACATTCAGTTATTCAAAATGACTTCCAAAGTCCTCATAGTCTATAGTGGTCTCAAATGAATACCTCTATGTTGGATGTCAATGTGGTCTTTAGATCTCTAACTCCATTTTTCACCTTTGTTAACTGCAACAAATTTCTTTCTCCTGCCAAGTTTCCACTCATTGTTAGCCGATTCCCTTAGTAGAAATTTCACAGCTCTGGCTTCCTGAATATCTTTGGGCCTCCAAGGCAACTTCAACATTACAACTTCTTGTCCCAATGTCTGGGATCCACACATGATATTCTGGACTTCTCTAAAAGGATTCATTTACTTATCCAGCTCTGCCCTTTGTAGTATTCTAAGCACAAAATGATCATGTTAGATACTATAATTTTGGGCCTCCCTTTCTTCCCTCGCTAAGCCTTTTCACCTGCGGTGGTGCAAACCTGTTTATGTCCTTCAAAGCTGCTTTCTGCCCCATTTGGGGGCTGGGACTTCCCATAATTCAGCTGTTGCTTCTTGGTTCCTCATTAGGTGCTTTCCACCTGAGCAACCTTGTGACTTCTGAGATGCACCTAGCACTTTTCCATGGCCTCATACTTGCTTAGTTGCTGCTCCATTTCTGCTTAAGTGAGGCATAACCTATAATGGTACTGCTTCTTGGAATCCATCAGAGTCAGCTAAGGAATCTGTACACTTTTATTCAGTTAAGGAGTAGGAATTTTAACATGCTGTCTTCACCATGCCTATTGGCACCACTTTCTCTTCTTGGTATGCCATGAGACAGAGGCATCATCTGGGGAGGAGATTCTCAATTGTTCTAGGAATTGCCTGTTGACCAACTGTTGGGAGAGGGAGGATTTTGCTCAGGTTGTTTGAGTTCCTGGTGTGATCCCTGTAGCCCTGGAGGATAATGGCTGCTTCTTATTGTGCTCTACCGACACAAAAGAGACTTTGTCATCACTGCTGCTAATATCACCACCATTGCCATCTCTGCCACCACCACCACAGACGTCTCTAAATCTGCAGCCAGTACTGGAACTGAGGACAAATTTTCTGGGGAGTTGCTTCAATGCTTTCTGTGCAGAATAATATTAACTCTCAAATTAAGCTGGGCATTCTCAATCTCAACCAGTCACCTGCAGATACTCTAACTGACTTTAATGAGCCACAGGCCTTGCCTACTTTGCT
The DNA here is from genome assembly GCF_963924665.1 of Micromys minutus. Taxonomy (NCBI): domain Eukaryota; kingdom Metazoa; phylum Chordata; class Mammalia; order Rodentia; family Muridae; genus Micromys; species Micromys minutus. Next base: position 16,346 of record NW_027667761.1, read on the forward strand.
TGTTCTCCCACAATCTGAGATGCCAGAGCTCTGACATTCAGAGCTTCTCCTCTTGTACTCTGGCACTTTTCACATCTACATATTGAGATCCTCTCTTGTGCTTAACCCCAGTACCTATTATTTACAGTTGGCTAAGTGAAACCCTTCCAGTCTACAACCCAGGCTAGACTCAAACTAGATATGGTCCTGTTTGTGCCTCCATGTGTAGTATGAGCCTTAACCCTGACTTGCTCTCATTCTTGGTGGTGTACCATCTGTAGACAATGTGCCAAGATGATTCTTTCTGCTTTTCTTCTTAAGATTCATAGAATAAGCACAGGAAAGAAGTTTAATCAGTCATTAGCATCGGCTATACTTCCAGTGAAATTGGGTTCATTCCCATAAAACATAGGATGATCACAACTGTCTGTGATTTCAGTGCCATGGGACCCAACACCTTCACAGAAATATACATTCAGGTAACATTCTAGTGCATGTAAAATAAATGATAATAAATCATATAAAAACTCAAATGCATATTTATATAATATTTAACTTATTTATTTTATTTTTTAATCTTTGAACCATGGAGTACTGTGTATGTCTAATGGGCATCAGAAGTTATGCTATAAAATGGGGTTATAGACCTTTGGGAGCTTGGTTGTGGATGCTGGCAAATTACCTTTGTGCTCTTAACTGCCTAATAATTTCCCAACCTTGCCCTTCTTTGTGTTTTTTGTTTATCGAAAATAGATTTTTTTCCATAAGAGTATGCAGTGATTACATCTTTTCCACACCCAGTTCCTCTGACATTCTCACCACCTCCTCTTCCAACTATATCAACACCCTTTTGTTCTCTCCTAAACAACAAATAGGCAGCTAAAAATGTAGTGGGACATTTCTTTAGTCCTAGGACTTAAGAGGAAAAGGCAGGTAGAGCTCTGTGAGCTGGTCCAGTATTATTTACAAAGTGAGTTCATGGTCAAACAATTAAACAGAGAAGTCATGTCTTAAGAAACAAACAATCAATTAAACAAACAGAAAAATGAAAGCTAACAAAGGATCATATGAAATAGAACAAAAAGAAACATATTGGAATATGACAAAATAAAAAAAATAGATGGAAAAGAGACAAAGAAAATACAAAAAAAATACATAGAGATGCAGGACAGGATCACACTCACAAGAGTGTAATTAAAACTCAAAATTGGTAGCAATAACAGATGAGCAAAGAAAGGGGTAAGGTCCCTATAGTAAGTCTAACAGAGTTAATTTCCATGGACACTTGAGGTTCTCAGAGATGGAACCACCACCTAAAGATCATACATTGGCTGGACCTAGGTCTCCCCACTCAGATGTAGGAGATGGGAATCATGGTCATGATGTGGATCCCCTAACTTCAAAATTTATTGCCTCTTTGTGGGATGTGTTGTTCTAGCTGGGCTGCTTTGTCTGAACTCAGTGAGAGAGGATATGCCCAGATTGAAAAATACTTAAAGTACTAGGGTGAGGGATAGCCAGGGAATCCACTCACTTAGATGAGAAAGAAAAGAGATATGGGGAATGGGATGTGAGAGGGTATGACCTTGAGGGGAGCTTTGAGTGTATACAAGCCATCCTCCTGCATCAGCCTTCTGAGTGTTGTCATATTAGATGATTGTCAAAGCATCAAGTTCATCTCTTTATTCCAGAAGAGTCAAGTAATTGTGTAAACTGGAAAGAATCCTGCTCAGTCAGTCAACAGGGTCTCAAGGGAGAGAATGAAGATTGAAAAGATAAAGACAATTAGACAACACTATAACATGACTCCAGACAGTGCAAGGCTGAAGGGAATTTAATTTTCTCCAGACTGCTTACATACCATTTTACATACTTGCAAAGAATAAAGTCAGTTTTAGGACAAGAAATAAACAAGGAAAATAAGCTAAGTCTCCTGATTAATGTTTTACGGATATATCAGGAAGACCAACATAAAAGGAGTGCCACAAATCTCTCTGCCTAGTTTTCCTTGAGCTTTGTAATAGCCTCCCCTCCCCCAAAAAGTTCTTATCTGAACCTACTTCACTGTCCTAGCCCAATTTTGAATTCCTGCTGTATTCCTACAAGGAGGTCCCCAAAAGCTCTCTACAAAGGGATTTGTCATGTCCATTTACCATGCCAATTGATGGTTTGTGGATGTATTTACAAGAACAGGTTTTGGCCCCCAGGTGATTTTCCCTCTAAAACATGCAGCTCACAAATGAAAAAAAAAAACAATCATGTGACTTGTTCCACCTGGTGATCCTTCAGAATGAAGCCATAGACAAGAGGATCCCTGTGTGATAGAATTCTAAATTATCTCTAGCTATAGAACAAGGCAGTTGTCTAGGAATATAATCCAAATCAAGAATCTCAAGAGCATAAAAAGAAAATCAATTATTACCATCTGAATGAGGAAGAAGCATGCTTATTGCAGTGGGCTCAGCAGAGAAAAGACTTCATACATTTCTGCTGTGTGGAGATGAAGATCTAGGCTCTGCCTGTTTATGGTATCCAAAAAATTTAGGAGGTTTTCTATCCAAAGCACATAGAGGATTTGGAACTCAACATGACATTGACTGAGTACACAGTGTCACATTTTACTCCTTTCTGCTGGCAGATGAGGAAACTTCATATATTTTTCATGGCATGCACCTCCATGGAAACTTTTATGAATGGCTGGAACACATATGCTAGAGAACAGATGTATGTCAATGAGTTCATTTCCCAGTTTTCCCATCTCTAGGGACTTCAGCATCTCTCCATGAATGGCATGTGCTTTCTAAGCCATAAAGCAGGTGTTCAGGTAAGGATGGTGAACTAGGTGAGCTCCCAGAGTAAACATTTCCCTTTTATTTTAAGGACTCATGGACCATGAGGGAGACATTAGAATGCAGAAGGTATAAGTAGTGTGAATTAAGGTCTCAAATGGCCATTTATGAAGCATCTGACTTGAGTTAAGGAGTAGGGCAAAATAGGATGTAATTCTTGGTATCATGGCAACCCAATCAATACAAAAGGAAAGGAGGGAGAATGTAGTTAGGAGCCTCAGGACTCACCCACACAGCAGTTAGGCCAGCAGTTGTGCTGAGGTCAGTGATAGCATTCTACAGTCTGCACCTGATTTGTTATGGAAAAAAATGTTTGAGACCCAGCAGGTTTGAGAACATGAAACAAGGGAGGAAACTTTGATTCTGTATATGATAAAAGTAATTGTGCAGAGATCTTGATTTAATGTATTTTCTGCTTGAGATGGATGCCAGGAGATGAACTATAGGACTGACTTGTCTCAGCATGGTACAATACATACATCATACCTAAGATAATATCCTTGAATATCTGGTCAAATTTCTATTGTGGCAACTACCTAATTTTATTATTTCCACTCTCCATCACCATTTGCTAGAACTTACCCGCTGCTTTTCTCTAGTCCCTGATGATGCCCTTGGAGACCTTCTCCATCACACAGTACCAAATTTCACAGTCAGACTTGGATTCCTTTTCTTTTTCTCCAAGGATCTGTCAGCTAAAGTATCTGAACATGAGAGGAATAGTCTTATTGTGTTTAGATATTGTGCCTCTCTGAGTTCTCCAAGAAAATGTGGAAGACTCTTTGCAGTCCCTGGGCTTAAAGGCTTGTAGGATGAATGACTCTCAACTTACTCTCCTGATACCGGCCATCTGCCACTGTTCTGAGCTCACCAAGGTCAGCTTCTATGACAATAATATCTCTGTTCCTGTGCTGAGGGACCTCTTGAAGCACACAGCTGACTTGAGCTGACTGAATATGTGAGAGAACCCTGCTCCTTTACGGTGCTATGATGACTTGGGTGTTCCCACCAAAGAGCAATTTTTCAGATTTGTGCTGTGGTCATTGTTACCCTCAGGCCATAAGACAACCCAAGAGCATCTCCTTTGCAACAGAAATGTGTCATTCATGTGGTAGTCATTGTCTTTGATGGCTGTAAATGATCTTGGGTTTCAGAAAGAGCCAGAAATCACACAGACAGTAGTACCAGTCAACATTTCACAGGATAATCTAATCCAGCAGAAAACAGATTAGCTGCTCTATATTGGGCTCTGACTGAAGATATTTTCACAAGATATACTAAATAGTTCTAACTGACCTTCATTCTGATTGGTTGTATTTGGAAATTATAGATGTGTAACTCCATAATATTAGCAAACCTCAGAACATGCTCAATATAACTAGGCATGTACTGAGCTTTATCCTGCCCTTAGAAGGCATGTGCAGAAGGAAAAAAGGAATATGAGAGACAGAATGGTTGTTTTAATGCCTTTCTATGCACCCCACATTTACCCAGATGTCCAGATGTGTCAAACAATGGTTGTGTTCCTTTTTTCCCCTCTCAATAATATGAAATATCTGACATACATGGAACAAAATAACTACAGTTTTGGTATAAAAGAAGGCCTCACCAAATGGGAAACTATGACTTTTGAATGTGAAGAAATGGATGGCTTCAGACTCGTTTTGAACTGGGTCTCTCAGAGATTGTGACTTCACAGACTGCTCAGAATGTTGGAAACAAAAGAATGTCAAGTGACTAAGATCTTGGATGCTGAGTTTTACACAGGGAATATTCAGATGGACTCTGGGAAGAGGGAACTTGTGGAAACAGAAGCACACCTTGGCAATTTTGATTGGATTCTGACAAGATTGTTTAACTAGATGATCTTTCAACAATGTGTAAACTTTTTGTCCTTCCTTGTAATATATAGTGAATAAATAAATCATTGATACTTTGTTTAGATGTCATTACTGTTTCCTGAGTGGAATAAACTAAATAACAAATCTGTACCACCTGACCTCTTGAGGAGTCAAAATGTATACATTGGTGCCAGGCATGTTATGATTGAAAATCATGGGTAGGTGGGTAAAGTTATCAGCTAAGATGGTTCACATGTGGACATCTAGGTTGGCCTATGGTAAAAAAGAATAATAGAAACCACCTCTATGTATCTCTCACTCCTTGTTTCTTTCTCTCCTGCCCCTACACTCTCTCCCTGTCAGCCTGTCAGCTTTGCAGGCCTTGTTATTTGGAACCTGTTGATTTCCTGGAGGTTTGCTCACAATAAACTTCTTTCATGCTCAGCAGAGAATCAATAAAACAAACAAACACACAAATAAAAGCCCAGGAACTGATACTTGAAGTGAGATTACTCATGTTTTAAGCGCACATGTTTCTTTAAAGGAAAACCGAAGTTTGGTTGCAGAAGTAATATCAAGTGGCTCTCAGCTGGATCTCTGGCTTCAGGGTGTAGGCCCATGTATGTAGATCGTTGTGGTTATCAGGTTTTACAGGCACAATATGCACAACACCTATGTATTCACCTAACTGATAATATCTTGGAAAAAAAAAAACCTCTGTTTCACAAACACTTCAAAAAACCAACTAATTAATTAAAATGGTGATGTTCAGTAGCAAGGTATTTGCCAGACTTGGTGTGGCTCAAATATTACTCCAATACACACCACAAAGAAGAGAGTTTGTGGTATTTCATGTGTGTGCATTGAGCTCAATTGGTGAACAATTGTCTAGACTATACTGGATTCCAGTTTGAGGTCTGCACCATGGAGGAACAAAAGAGTACAAAGAGTTTATATAAGAAAACTGGTGTCTGTATGTTTATCCAAGTCTGTATCTATCCATCTGTGTCTCTGTCTATATGTTTATCCATCTGTCTGCCTGGCTCTTTATCTATCTATTAGGTGAGACCACACTCATATAGATACCTAGATCACAAAACCATGACCAAAAAGAAAAATTTAAATTTCAGACCAATTTTTCATATAAATATTGATACAATACTAAATAAAATACTGGTAATCCACATTCAAGAACTCTACAAAAACATGAACTATCCTATTCAGTACGCTTCATCCCAAGGATGCAGGGATGGGTCAACATAGTAAAATAAATACAGCAGTGTAATCCACCATAGAAACAAACAGACAAAAAGGTCACATTCCATCTCATAAGATGCTAAAAAAGCCTTTGACAAAATCCAGCACCCCTTTGTGATAAAAGTACTGTAGGGTAAAAGCCATATACACAACCACAAGAAATCAAATATACAGAAATCTGATAACCAACATAAAACTAAATGGAGAGAAAGGTCAAACAATTCCACAAAAACCAGGGATGAGAAAAGACAGTGTACTATCTCCCTATCAATCCAATATAGAATTTTGTATTCTAGCTAGAGCTATAAAAGAAATACAGTGATTAAGGTGTAACAAGTTGGAAAGGAAGAAGACACAGTATATCTATTCACAGATGATAGTTTAGTATAAATAAAAACCCTAGAATTTCTTTTTATTGTTTTTCTTTTTCTTTTAAACTTTATTTTAAAAAACAAAGATTAAAGAAAAAATTTTAAACATTTTTGCATAAATGTATACAAATACATTTTTATCAGTGCTTGGCTTTTTTTCTTTTTTTTTTTTTAAGGTTTGATACTATGCATTAAGGTCTTACTAGTTACAATGAGCAAAAAGTACATGTAAAACAGGATGTAACCCGGAATTAGTCAACGTTTTCTTGGTGTATAAGGATTGAGCATAATGGGTTTTTTGTTTGTTTGTTTGTTTGTTTGTTTGTTTGCTTTTCTTTTTTTCTTGAAATTTAAACAGTCTGTGAGTTGTTTTTGGGGCAGTCCCAGCCTCTGGGGTTAGCATCCCACAATCAGTGACTGCATATTATGTCTGTTCTTTTGTGACTGGGTTATCTCACTCAGCAAGATATTCTCTAGATGCAAATGGCCATCTGGGACCTTTCCAGCTTCTGGCTACTCTAAATAGAGCTGCTATGAACATTGTGGTGCTTGTATCTTTGTTGTATATTGGAGTGTCTCTGGGTTATATGCCCAAAAGTGGAATAGCTGGATCTTCAGGTAGTACTATGTCCAATTTTCTGAGGAATCGCCAGACTGATTTCCAGAGTGGTTGTATCAGTTTAAAACCCCACCAACAGTGGAGAAGTGTTCCTCTTTCTCTACAACCTCGCCAGCATCTGCTGTCATCTGAGTTTTGGATCTTGGCCATTCTGACTGGTGTGAGGTGGACTCTCAGGGTTGTTTTGATTTGCATTTCCCTGATGGCTAAGGATGTTGAGCACTTCTTTAGATGTTTCCCAGCCATTCCATATTCCTCAAATGAGAACGTTTTGTTTAGCTCTGTACCCCATTTTTAATAGGGTTGTTTGTTTCTCTGGTGTCTAGCTTTTTGAGTTCTTTGTATACCTTGGATATTAGGCCTCTATCTGATGTGGAGCTGGTAAAGATCTTTTCCCATTCTGTTGACTGCCGTTTTGTTTTCTTGACAATGTCCTTAGCCTTACAGAAACTTTGCAATCTCATTAAGTCCTATTTGTTAATCTTTGACCTTAGAGCTTGAGCCATTCACATTTTGTTCAGAAAATTTTCTCCTGAGCCTATGTGTTCTAAGGTGTTCCCTACTTTCTCATTTAATAGTTTCAGTGTATCTTGTTTAACGTGGAGATATTTGTTCCATTTTCACTTGATCTTTGAACAAGGAGATAAGAAAGGGTCTATATTCATTCTTCTGCATGCTGAGTGCCAGTTGGACCAACACCATTTGTTGAATAGGCTGTCCTTTTTCCATTGAATGTTTACATCTCCTTTGTCAAAAATCAGGTTACCATATACGTGAGGGCACATTTCTGGTTCTTCTATTCTATTCCATTGATCCTCGTGCCTATTTCTGTACCAGTACCATGCAGTTTTGAGCACAATTGCATTGTAATATAGCTTGAGGTCAGGGATAGTGATTCCCGCAGATGTTTTCTTGTTGTTGAGGATGGATTTTACTATTCTACTATATCTTTTGTTATTCCAGATGAAATTGCACATTGATCTTTTCAACTCTATGAAGAACTGGGTTGGAATTTTGATGGGGATTGCATTGAATCTCTAGATTGCTTTTCGAAGGATGGCCATTTTTAAAATGTTGATTTTTCCAATCCATTAGCATGGGAGATCTTTCCATTCACTGAGATCTTCCACAATTTCCTTTTTTAGAGGTTTAAAGTTGTTGTCCTACAGGTCCTTCACTTGCTTAGTTAGAGTCACACCAATGTATTTTATATTGTTTATGACTATTGTGAAGGGTATCATTTCCCTAATTTTTTTCTTCACATGTTTGTCCTTTGAGCAGAAGAAGGCTACTGATTGGTTTGTGTTAATTTTATATCCAGCCACTTGCTGAACTTGTTTATCAGCTCTAGGAGTTCTCTGGTGGAATTCGTGGTGTCACTTAAGTACACTATCATGTCCTCTGCAAAGAGTGAGGTTTTTCCTTCTCCATTTCCGATTTATATCCCCTTGATCTCCTTTGGCTGTCTAATTGCTCCAATCAGGATTCCAGACTGTGTTAAATAGGTAGGGGGAGACTGAGCAGCCTTGTCAATTCCCTGATTTTAGTGAGATTGCTTCAAGTTTCCCACTGTTAAGTTTGATGCTGGCTGCTGGTTTGTTGTATATTGCTTATATTATGTTTAAGTATGGACCTTGGATTCCTGCTCTTTCCAAGACTTTTAACATGAAGGGGTGTTGAATTTTGTCAAATGCTTTGTCAGCATCTAGTGAGATGACCATGTGATTTTGTTCTCTGAGTTTTTTTATATGTTGGATTACAATGATGGATTTCCTTATATTAAACCATCCCTTCATCCCAGGGATAAAACCTACTTGGTCATGGTGAATGATCGTTTTGATATATTCTTAGATTCAGTTTTCAAGGATTTTGTTGAGTATTTTTGCGTCAATGTTCATAAGTGAGATAGGTCTGAAGTTCTCTTTCGTTTTAGGGTCTTTGTGTGGTTTAGGTAAGATGGTTATTGTAGCCTCTAAAAATGAGTTATGTATTTTTCCATATGATTCTATCTTGTGGAATAGTTTGGAGAGTATTGGTGTTATGTCTACAATAAATGTCTAATAAAATTCTGCATGTAACAGATCTGGACTTGGGGTTTTTGTTTTTTTTTTTTTTTTTTTTTTTTTTTTTTTTTTTTTTTTTTTGGTTGGGAGGCTTTTGATGACTTCTTCTATCTCTTTATGTGTTATGGGATTATTTAGATGGTTTACCTGGTCCTGGTCTAATTTTAGGATCTTGTATCTGTCTAGGAATTTATCCATTTCCTCCAGATTCTCCAATTTTGTGGAGTATAGGCTTTTGTAGTAGGATCTGATGATTTTTTGAATTTTCCCAGTTTCAGTTGTTATATCTCCACTTTCCTTTCTGATTTTGTTAATTTGGATACTCTCTCTTTGCCCTCTAATTAGTCTGGCTAGGGGTTTATCAATTTTCTTGATTTACTCAAAGAACCAGCTCTTAGTTTTGTTGATTCATTCAATGGTTCTTTTTATTTCTATTTGGTCTATTTCTGCCCAAGTTTGATTATTTCTTGCCATCTACTCCTCTTGCATGTACCTTCTTCCTTTTCTTCTAGAATTTTCAGCTGTGCTGTCAAGTTGCTGATGTGTGCTCTCTCCAGTTTCTTTTTGGAAGCACTCAGGGCTATGAGTTTTCCTCTCAGTACTGCTTTCATTGCATTCCATAGATTTCGGTATGTTGTGTTTTCGTTTTCATTGATTCTAAAAAATCCTTAATTTCTTTCTTTATTTCTTTTTTGACCCTGCTATATTTTAACAGAGCATTGTTTAGTTTCCATGTGTATGTGGACTTTTTGTTGTCTTTGTTGTTGTTAAAGACCAGCCTTAGAACAGGGTGATCTGAGAGGATGCATGGGAGTATTTCTATCTTCTTATATGGATTGAGGCTCATTCTGTGTCCAATTATGTGGTCAATTTTCGAGAAGGTGCCATGGGGTACTGAGAAGAAGGTGTATTCTTTTACTTTAGGATGATATGTTCTCTAGATATCTATTAATTCCAGTTGGATCATAGTCTCTGCTAGTTTTAGAGTGTCTTTGTTCAGTTACTGTTTCCATGATCTGTCCACTGGAGAGAGTGGGGTATTAAAGTCTCTCACTATTATTGTGTGGGGTGAAATGTATTTTTTGAGCTTTATTACGGTTTCTTGTATGAATGTGGGTGCTTTTATATTTGGAATATATATGCTAAGGATTGAGAGTTCCTCTTGACCTATTTTCCCTTTAATGAGTAAAAAGTGTCCTTCTTTATCTTTTTGATATCTTTTGGTTGGAAATTTACTTTATTTGATATTAGAATAGCCACTCCAGATTGCTTCTTGGGGCTGCATGTTTGGAAGTTTTTTTCCCAACTTTTATTCTGAGATAGTGTCTGTCTTTGTCTCTGAGATGAGTTTCCTGTATGCAGCAAAATGCTGGATTTTTTTTTTTAATGTATCCAGTCTGATAGCCTATGTCTCTTTATTGGGGAGTTGAGACCATTTATGTTAATAGATACCAAGGAATAGTGGTTTCTGTTTCCTGCTATTATTGCTTTTGTAGAAAGAGTTGTGTCTGTGTCTCTTTCTTCTTTTGGTTTTCTTGCTTAGGGGTTTTCTGGTTTTTACTAGGATGTAGTTCCCCTCATTGTATTGGGTTTTCCACCTATAATTTGTTGTAGTGCTGGGTTTGTAGTCAGATATTGTGTAAATTTAGATTTGTCTTGAAATATCTTTATCTCTCCATCTATGGTGATTGATAGTTTTGCTGGGTATATCAGCTTGGGTTGGCACTTGTGCTCTCTTAGGGTCTGCAAGATGTCATTCCAGGCTCTTCTAGCTTTCATAGTCTCTGTTGAGAAATCGGATATGATTCTGATTGGTCTGCCTTTATATGTTACCTGATCTTTTTTCCTTACTTCTTTTAGTATTCTTTCTTTGCTTTGGGCACTTGGTGTTTTGACTATTATGTGTCAGGAGGAATTTCTTTTCTGGTCCAACGTATTTGGATTTCTGAAGGCTTCTTTTATGCTCGTGGTCATCTCATTCTTAAGAGTAGGGAAGTTTTCTTCTACAATTTTGTTGAAGATATTTACTGTGCCTCTTAGTTGATATTCTTCTCTTTCTTCTATTTTTATTATCCTTACGTTTGGTCTTCTCATTGTGTCTTGGACCTTCTGGACATTTTGGGTTAGAAGCATTTTGGTTTTTGCATCTTTTCTAATTTGTCTATGTTTTCAAAGTTGTCTTCAGCCCCGGAGATTCTTTCTTCCATCTCTTGTAGTCTATTGGAAATGCTTGCATCTGTGACTCCTGATTTCTTTTTTAGGTGTTCTACCTCTAGGATTATCTCTTTTAGTGTTTTATTTATATTGTCAATTTCCGTTTTAAATTCCTTCTTCCATTCCTTCATCTCTTTGGTACTGTTTTCTTCTAGTTCGTTGAGTTCTTTGAGTGTTTTTCTTGTTTCCTCTTTAAAAGCTTCTGATACTTTTTGCTTTTCTCCCTGTTCTTGTTTAAGGATCTCTATCATCATCTTGAGGTATGATTTTAGTTCTGCGTCTTCTTTTGTGTTTGGAATTCTGCTGTTTGCTGTGATGGGAGAGCTTGGTACTGGTGTTGCCAGGTTGTCTTGGTTTCCTTGGGATAGGCTCTTTTGCTTTCCTCTTGCCATCTCATTGTCAGTGATATGTTCTCGCCTTTCTCTTGTAACAGGTCTGTGTCCCTGGATCTCTGCTGGTCCAGAAATAAGATGGTCAGAGCCCTGTTCTTGGCCCCAAAGCCACCAGGCGGGAATGCTGGGTTCCTGGATCAAGTAGAGCAGGGGCGTGCTTTCCGGGCACACTCGGCAGAGATCTCTCTGCCCCCTGGCAACTCAGATCTCCTTATCACCAGTCCTTTATCTCTGGGAACTGATCCTAGAATTTCTAACCACAGAACTGCTGCAGATGATAAAGATCTTCAACAATGTGTCTAGAAAAAAACTTAATTCAAATAATTCAAAGGCCCTTTTTATCATAAAAAATAAATAGGCTAAGAAGGAAATTATGAAAACAATACCTTACCAAAGAGCAAAGCTATATATTTATAGGTGTAACTATCTGAGCAAGCAAACTACCTGTATGAAAAAGTCAACTATCTGAAGAAATAAATTGAAGAAGCCACTAGAAGATGCACAGGTCACATATGCTCCTGCATTCAGAAGATTAATGCAGTACAAAATGCTATCTTACCAACAACATTCTACTGATTCAATGCAAAACCCATTAAATCCCAACCGAATTCTTAAAGATCCATAAGGAACAATTCTCCCTATGGAAAACTAAAAACACCATAAAAGCTAAATCAATCCTCCACGATAAAAGATTTTTTAGAAGTGTTACCATCCATTGGTTGGCCATGATTGCCAGAAGAATGACAATCCATCCTTACCAGATCTGACCGATTCCTTACCTCACTTCTGTCCTCTGATTCAGGTGTGCTTATTTGAGACTTTGAATTTAGATGCCAAAATTTTCAATTTCAGAGTCCATTTTAGTGAACCTGATGTAATTTAATTTCAGATAAACTAAGAGGGTGTTACATAGCTATAGTCTCTAGGCTAATTCTCATCACCACCAGCATTTAAAGTATTACACTCTCAATAAGACCACTGCTTCCAGGTTATTCACAAATCAAAACTGTAGCCCCAGGTTATAAGCCTGCCCCCTGCTTAAGGAGTAGGAGAGCAGGAATCAAGTTAATGTTATGACCCGTTTTGATTGGTATCATCCCAATACCAATGAAGTATATTAAAGGCCACAGTTACTTTCCAATTAGGTGCTTGCACACATACTCCCTGTTTTTTGCTTACTATACAGCTTTGCCCTGATAGACATTCAGGACCAAACACCATCAAAATCTTCCCACAGGGTGGTGGTGCACTGTGGCAGTGGAGGGACCAAGGCTTGCTAGAATGGTAAAAAGACGCTGCAGTGAGTTGTATTATATTTGCTCATTTCTGTTTTGAGGATCACAATCACTTCCCTAAGACAACATTTTGGTGGGTTGGCCATAAAGTTCTTCAAACATACAAAAAATACTGATCTGGAGGGCCTTGAAATCACCAAAATTTGGCTAGGAAGGCTAGTACCAAATATATACAAAGTACTCAAGAAGTTACACTCAAGAGAATCAAATAATTCTATTGAAATGAGGAGTACAGAGCTAAATAAGGACTTATCAACTGAAAATATTGAATTGGTGAGAAGCAACTAAAGAAATGCTAAACATCCCTAGTTATCAGGTAAATGCAAATCAACACAATCCTAAGATTCCACATCACATACACCAGACTGGCTAAAATATAAAAACCTCAGGTGACAACAGATGCTGGTGAGAATGTGGAGAAAGAGGAACTCATTTCCTCTGTTAGTGGGTTTCTAAATTGGTACAACCACTCTGCAAATGAGTCTAGCTGTTCCTCATAAAGTTGTACATAGTACTACCCAAGTACCCAGCTATACTACTTTTGGGCATATACCCAAAAGTAGCTTCAACATCTAACAAGGATGCATGCTCAAATATGTTCATAGCAGCCTTAAGTATACTAATGAGAAGTTGAAAAATCCCAGATATCTTTTAACAGACGTATGAATACAGAAATTTTAGTATACAATAGATTACATCTCAACTGTTTAAAACAATAAGTTCAAGAAATTCTAGACAAATATATGGATCTTGAAGCTATTGTCCTCAGTGATGTAATTCTGTCACAAAAGAGCACTTATCTTATGTACTCTCTCCTAAGCAGAAACTAGCCCAAAAAGCTCAGAATACCCAAGAAATTATCCACAAAAATTATGAAACTCAAAAAGAAGAAGTCCCAGAACGTGGATGCATCAGTCCTTCTTAGAATGGAGAATAAAACAGTCAAGGGATGAAAAACAAGATCAAATAGAGGAGCAGGGATTGAAGAAAACATCTACTGAGATTTACCTACTGAGAGAACCACTCATATGCACCCAGCAAACCCATGCAGTATTGCTGGTGCCAAGAAGTGTTTACTGACAGGAAACAGAAATGGATGTCTCCTGAGAGATTCTTCCAGAGTCATATATATAGATGAGGATGCTTGCAGCTACCCATCAGACTGTACACAGGGACACCAATTAAAAAGCTAGAGAAAGGACAGAAAGAGCTGAAAGGTTTGCAACCTCATAGGAAAAATAACATCATCAACCTGCCAAGGCACTGAGATCAAGAGGGTAATTAGGAGAGGGAGCACCTTCATGGAAGCAGGTTAAGATGGAGAACTGAGAGTAGTGGGGGGGGGGGAAGAGTATAATTTTTGAAGTGTAAATGCAGATAATATTCAGTAAATTTGAATAAAATATTAATAAACAAAAAGGTGAAATAACACAATTAATATGCAAATCAGACATTCTAAACCAAAACCTAATTAATGAGAAATTTGATATTAGAAATGTGCCTATGTCTCATGATGCCCTGCTTGCTGAACTTTTATGAGTCTTATGAGGGAGACTGATGTAATCTTTATTGGGATTGGTCATTTATGAGAGCATTATTGGCTAAGCCAAGTATAAAGTTCACATGTCCTGTGAATGTTCTCTAAGCCTAAGGAGGAGGCTATACTTTATGCTGGGTAGGGGCCAGGCTAGGCTCTTAACTACTATCTTATTAACAGGGAGCTTCACTACCTGCTAGATTGAACTCTTTAATCAGTGTCTTTTCATCTTCTGACATCCACATTCTACCTCATATCTTTGGGTTTAAATAAAGTGTCTTTGTTTGATAGCTTCAAAGCTGCTCCTCAGTGCCCCTGAATGCACTCTCAGTCCTAGGACTGCTCTGTCTCTTGCAGCTGTCCCTTACATTGGCATCTTGGTGACCTGGAGCCAGGAATTAAATGCTTACAGAACAGCCAGGGATACCTTTTTAGTACCTAGAACACTATAGGGTTAACTTAGAACCTTAATTATGCTCAGTCTAAGATGATGTCAGTACAAGGGTCATTGCTCCTCTAGAGAGGTACTTTGAGTGATTGCAAACAAGTCCAGTCCTGCCCTTTGTCTGTCCTCTTCTCTACCACATGTCACTGTTGCTTCTAACCTTATTCCTTGGCCTCTAGGCTCCATTAATCATTCTCTTGTTTGCTTGCCACAGTTCTCAGTTAGTGAAGACCTTTGTGATACTAATCCCCCCCAACACACACACTGGCTTTTTCTTCATACATATAAGTCAACCCTTTAGTCTGGCCAGCCATGAGGCTAGGTGTGAGACCTAGCAAAATCAACCTTATATGGGATTTTCAGCATCTAGTTTGATTTTCCAAATGTTAGAGACAGTTTGGCTATGTAAAGCAGTGATCTTCTGTCAATAGCATTCTCTACTTTGACAAAGAACCAAGTTAATAAAAGACAAAACAACAAGCCATGTTTTTCCCACTGCCCTAATTTTTTATTAGATACTCTCTGTATTTACATTTGAAATATTATCCCTTCCCCCACCCTGCTCCCCTTCCCCTCCCCCTTCCACTTCATTTGTCTTCACAAAGGTGCACTTGCTCCTAATCAACCTCTCCACTCCATTGCCTTGGCTTTCCTCTATATTGGAAAAATGTGTCCTCCCTGAACCAAAGGCCTCTTCTCCCATGGATGCCAGACACTGCTGTCTTCAGCTACATATGCAACTGGAGCCATAGGTCTCTCAATGTGTGCTCAGTGGTTGGTGTTTTAGTTCATGGAAGTCATGGAGGGTTTGTTTGGTTGTTCTTCCCATGAGGTTGCAACCCATTTCAGCTCCTTCAGTCCTCTCTTTAGCACCTTCATTTGGGGTTCCTGTGTTCAGTCTGATGGTTAGCTGCAAGCATGTTCAGCTATATCTGTATAAATATGGCAGAGCCCCTGAGGAGATATCTTTATCTGGTTCCTGTCAGTAAATACTTCTTGGCATCAGCAATAGTACTTGGATATAGTGGCTGCATATGGGGTGGATCCCCAGGTGAGAGCGCTTCTGAATGATCTTTTTTCAATCCCTGTTCCTCTATTTGACCTTGTATTTCCTCCTGTGGTTGTTTTGTTCTCCCTTCTAAGAAAGACTGAAGTCTTGTTTTCATCGAACCTTCTCTCTAACTGATGGTTCTTCTCTTGGCCCTACTACTCAACAATGATTGACAAAAAGTCAAATGAATCATAAAAATTAAATAGATAAATCTGGGAAAAAAAAGAAATAAATGTGCCTATGTCTAATAAGCCATAAGGGCTGAGAATTTCATAATTCCAATAAGTTGGATCATGTGACTATACAACAGCATGTGGTCATATTGTCTAGCCTCACATTACTGGATAATTCAATCCAGTGACTCTTCTGCCTTTTTTGTTGTAAATGATATATTTCAGAATTCTGTGCGATTTCATATACTTAAGAGTATTTTACCAATATTCACTTTCTTTTTATTTCATCTTTTATTTATTTTTATTTGATGTGGGCATGCTTTTCTTTATAATTATAAAAAAATAAAGGTAAGAAATTACATCAAAATTAAAGGTAAAGTAAAACATTTTATCTAAAGAACAGCAACTGGTGCACACCTTTAAAAGATTACACACACACACACACAGACACAGACACACACACACACACAATCTCACTGTCTTCAGACACACTAGAAGAGGACATCAGATTCCATTACAGATTGTTGTGAGCTACCATGTGGTTGCTGGGAATTGAACTCATGACCTCTGGAAGAGCAGTCAGTGCTCTCAACTGCTGAGCCATCTTTAATCCCACACCTTTAATTCTAGCATTTGGGAGGCAGATATCTGAATTCCAGGCCAGCCTGGGCTAAAGAGTGAGTTCCAGGACAGCCAGGGCTAAACATAGAAACCCTATTTCAATAAATATGCAAGTTATGGGGCTGAAGAAGAGATAGTTCAGTTCAGAGCTCTTGCTGCTCTCCCAGAGGACCTGATTTTGGTTCCAAGCAACCACATCGGGTGACTCACAATCACCTGTAACTCCAGCCATCTTACTTCCTCTTCTGGCCTCTGTAGGCACCTGTACTCACATACACAAACCACATCTAGTCAGTCAGTCTATCTGTCTCTCTCTCTCTCTCTCTCTCTCTCTCTCTCTCTCTCTCTCTCTCTCTCTCTCTCTCTCTCTCTCTCTCTCAGAAAGAAAGAAATTAAGAAAGAAAGAAAGAAACAAACAAACAAACAAACTGTGGTATTAAAAACAAGTATTGAACTTGTACACTTTTATACAGAAACATTTCAGACCCAAATTAACTACTGTTCAAGAAAAAAAAGTCCCCTAATATATTAATTACTCTCAGTATTTCTTTACAGTTTTTAAACCACTGGTGCTTTAATTGCTTAGGCATGATGAAAGGTAATTGCTGCTTCCTTAATACAGCACTCATTCACCAATGAGATGGTGTTCAAGAGCTATGGGTGTGCCTGCCATTATTTTCCTCCTGGAGCTGGTTTCTTAGGGAGAAGTCTGAGGAACTTTGATCCTTTCTAGTGTTTTCTTCTTCCTTAGATGCACTTTCTTTTCAACAAAGCTGGAAAGCTTGCCCTCTCCCATCTACTCCAAGGTCTCTGCCCTTTGCCAACTGGAATTTATGACTGTTTGCTCCCGAAAAAAGGAGATTTTCTGTCTTTTTGCCCCAAAATAAGGAGAATTTCTGCCTTTTTGCCCGAAAATTATGAGAATTTCTGCAATTTTGCTTCAAAATACGGGGAATTTCTGCTTTTTATCCCGAAAGTAAGGGGAATGTATACCTTTTGCCACAAAAAAGGGAAATTTCTTCATTTTTGCCCCAAAATAAGAGGAATTTCTGCCTTTTTACCTCAAAATAAGTGAAATTTCTGCCTTTTTACCCAAAAATAAACGGAATTTCTGTCTTTTTGCCCCAAAATATAAGAAATTTTTGAATTATGCCCTGAAATAAGTGAAATTTCTGCAATTTTGCCCCAAAATAAAAGAAATTTCTGCATTTTTGCCACAAAATAAGAGGAATTTCTGTCTTTTTGCCCCAAAATAAGGGAAATTTCTGCCTTTTTGCTTCCAAATAAAAGGAATTTCAGCCTTTTTACCTCAAAATAAGGGGAATATTTGCATTTTTGCCACAAAATATTAAGAATTTCTGCATTTTTGCCCCAAAATAAGGAAAATTTCTGCCTTTTTTCCCTGAAATAAGTAAAATTTCTGCAATTCTGCTCCAAAATAAGTGAAATTTCTGCAATTTTGCCCCAAAATAAGGGAAATTTCTGGAATTTTGTCCCAAAATTAGTGGAATTTCTGAGTTTTGCCCCAAAATAAGGAGAATTTCTGTCTTTTTGCCCCAACATATAGGGAATTTCTGCCTTTTTGCCCCACAATTAGGGGAATTTCTGCAATTTTGCTCCAAAATATGGGGAATTTCTGCCCTTTTGCCCAAAAATAAGGGGAATGCATACCTTTTTGCCATAAAAAAGGGAAATTTTTTCATTTTTGCTCCAAAATTGAAGAATTTTTGCTTTTTTGCCTCTAAATAAGTGGAATTTCTGTCTTTTACCCCAAAACAAAGGGAATTTCTGTCTTTCTTGCCCCAAAATAAGGGGAATTTCTGACTTATTACCCTGAAATAAGTGAAATTTCTGCCTTTTTGCCCTGAAATATGTGAAATTGCTGCAATTTTACCCCAAAATAAGGTGAATTTCTGCCTTTTTGCCCCAAAATAATGGGAATTTCTGCCTTTTTGCCCCAAAATAAGAAAAATTTTTGCTTTTTTTCTCTGAAATAAGTGAAATTTCTGCAATTTTGCCCCAAAATAAGGGAAATTTCTGCCCTTTTTCCCCCATATAAGGGGAATTTCAGCCTTTTTATCTCAAAATAAGGGGAATTTCTGCATTTCTGCCACAAAATATTAGGAATTTCTGCCTTTATGCCCCAAAATAAGGAAAATTTCTGCCTTTTTTCCCTGAAATAAGTGAAATTTCTAAAATTTTGCCCTAAAATAAGTGAAATTTCTGCAATTTTGCCCGAAAATAAGGGAAATTTCTGGAATATTGCCCCCCAAAAAATGGAATTTCTGAGTTTTGCCCCAAAATAAGGAAAATTTCTGTCTTTTTGCCCCAACATATAGGGAATTTCTGCGTTTTTGCCCCACAATTAGGGGAATTTCTGCAATTTTGCACCAAAATACATGGAATTTCTGCCTTTTTGCCCGAAAATAAGGGGAATGCATAACTTTTTGCCATAAAAAAGTGAAATTTCTTCATTTTTGCTCCAAAATAAGGGGAATTTCTGCCTTTTTGCCTCTAAATAAGTGGAATTTCTGTCATTTTCCCCCAAAACAAAGAGAATTTCTGTCTTTTTTGCCCCAAAATAAAGGGAATTTCTGACTTATTACCCTAAATTAAGTGAAATTTCTGCAATTTTGCCCCAAAATAAGTGAAATTTCTGCCTTTTTGCCCCGAAATATGTGAAATTTCTGCAATTTTACCCCAAAATAAGGTGAATTTCTGCCTTTTTACCCCAAAATAATGGGAATTTCTGCTTTTTTGCCCCAAAATAAGAAAAATTTTTGCTTTATTTCTCTGAAATAAGTGAAATTTCTGCAATTTTGCCCTAAAATAAAGGAAATTTCTGCAATTTTTCCCCATAATAAGGCAAATGTTTGCAATTTTGCCCCAAAACAAGGGGAATTTCTCCCTTTTTGCCCCAAAATAAAGGAAATTTCAGCCTTTTTACCTGAAAATAAGTGAAATTTCTGCAATTTTGCCCCAAATAAGAAAAATTTCTGCAATTTTGCCCCAAAATAAGGTAAATTCCTGCAATTTTGCCCCAAAATAAAGGAAATATCTTGAATTTTGCCCCAAAATAAAAGGAATTTTTGATTTTTCCCCAAAATAAAGGGAATTTCTGCCTTTTGCCCCAAAATTAGGGGAATTTCTGCAATTTTGCTCCAAAATACGGGGAATTTCTGCCTTTTTGCCTGAAAATAATGGGAATGCATACCTTTTTGCCATAAAAAGAGAAAATTCTTCATTTTTGCTCCAAAATAAGGGGAATTTCTGCCTTTTTGCCCCTAAATAAGTGGAATTTCTGTCTTTTTCCCCCAAACAAAGGGAATTTCTGTCTTTTTTGCCCCAAATAAGGGGAATTTCTGACTTATTACCCTGAAATAAGTGAAATTTCTGCAATTTTGCCCCAAAATAAGGGAAATTTCTGCAATTTTGCCCCAATGTAAAGGAAATTTCTGCAATTTTGCCCCAAAATAAGGGGAATTTCTGACTGTTTGCTCCCAAAAAAAGGAGATTTTCTGTCTTTTTGCCCCAAAATAAGGAGAATTTCTGCCTGTTTGCCCGAAAATTATGAGAATTTCTGCAATTTTGCTTCAAAATACAGGGAATTTCTGCTTTTTATCCTGAAAGTAAGGGGAATGTATACCTTTTGCCACAAAAATGGGAAATTTCTTCATTTTTGCCCCAAAATAAGAGGAATTTCTGCCTTTTTACCTCAAAATAAGTGAAATTTCTGCCTTTTTACCCAAAAATAAATGGAATTTCTGTCTTTTTGCCCAAAAATAAAAGGAATTTTTAATTATGCCCTGAAATAAGTGAAATTTCTGCAATTTTGCCCCAAAATAAAGGAAATTTTGGCCTTTTTGCCACAAAATAAGGGGAATTTCTGTCTTTTTGCCCCAAAATAAGGGAAATTTCTGCCTTTTTGCCCCCAATTAAAAGGAATTTCAGCCTTTTTACCTCAAAATAAAGGGAATTTCTGCATTTTTGCCACAAAATATTAAGAATTTCTGCATTTTTGCCCCAAAATAAGGAAAATTTCTGCCTTTTTTCCCTGAAATAAGTGAAATTTCTTCAATTTTGCCCCAAAATAAGTGAAATTTCTGCAATTTTGTCCCAAAATAAGGGGAATTTCTGAGTTTTGCCCCAAAATAAGGAGAATTTCATTTTTTTTGCCCCAACATATAGGGAATTTCTGCCTTTTTGCCCCATAATTAGGGGAATTTCTGCAATTTTGCTTCAAAATACGGGGAATTTCTGCATTTTTGCCCCAAAATAATGGGAAATTCTGCCTTTTGGCCAAAAAATAATTGAAATTCCTGCAATTTTGTTCCAAAATAAAAGAAATTTCTGCCTTTCTGCCAGAAACTAACAGAAATTTTCTTCTTTTTCATTAAAATAAAAAATTTCTGCATTTTTGCCCCAAAATTAGAAGAATTTCTGCCTTTTTGCCAAATAATAAGTGGAATTTCTGCCTTTTCCCCCCAAAAGAAAAAGAATTTCTTTCTTTTTGCCCCAAAATAAGAGGAATTTCTCCATTTTTGGCCCAAAATAAGGGGAATTTCTGCCTTTCTACCGGAAAAATGGGAAATTTTTTCCTTTTTGTTCCAAAATAAGGGGAATTTCTGCCTTTTTTGCCCTAAATAAAGGGAATTTCTGCCTTTTTGCCGTGAAATGAGTGAAATTTCCAAAATTTTGCCCCATAATTAGGAAAATTTCTGCTTTTTGCCACAAAATATGGGGTATTTCTGCATTTTTGCCAAAAATAGGAAGAATTTCTGCATTTTTGCCCTAAAATAATGAGAAATTATGTTTTTTTGCCACAAAATAAAGAGAATTGCTGCCTTTTGCCAAAAAATAAGTGGAATTTCTGCCTTTTTCTCCCAAAATAAAGGGAATTTCTGTCTTTTTACCACAAAATAAGGGGAATTTCTAACTTTTTGCCCCAAAATAAGTAGACTTTCTGCCTTTCTACCAGAAAATATGGGAAATTTCTGCTTTTTTTTCCAAAATAAAAGGAATTTCTGCATTTATACCACAAATTAATTGAAATTTTTGCCTTTTTGCCCCCAAAAAATGGCATTTCTGCTTTTTGGCCCAAAATAAGGAGAAGTTCTGCATTTTCCTTAAAATTAAGGGAATTTCTGCCTTTTTGCCCTAAAATAAGGGAAATTTCTGCCAATTTGCCCCAATAAAGAAGGGAAATTTCTGCCTCTTTACCCCAAAATAAGGGGAATTTCTGCATTTTTTGCCCCAAAATAAGGGGAATTTCTGCTTTTCTGCCCCATAATAAGTGAAATTTTTG
The DNA here is from genome assembly GCF_963924665.1 of Micromys minutus. NCBI lineage: Eukaryota > Metazoa > Chordata > Mammalia > Rodentia > Muridae > Micromys > Micromys minutus. The sequence goes on from NW_027667761.1 coordinate 38,358, forward strand.
CAATTTTGTTCCAAAATAAAAGAAATTTCTGCCTTTCTGCCATAATCTAATAAAAATTTCTTTATTTTATCCAAAATAAAAGAAATTTCTGCATTTTTTAGTGAAATAAGTAAAATTTCTGCAATTTTGGCTCCAAATAAGGAGAGTTTCTGTATTTTGGCCCCAAAATAATGGGAATTTCTGCTCTTTTGCCCCAAAATAAGGGGAATCTCAGAATTTTTGCCTGAAAATACAAGGAATTTCTAACTTTTTGCTCTAAAGTAAGGAAAATTTCTGCAATTTTGCCTCAAAATAAAAGAAATTTCTGCCTTTTTTTTAAAATATAGGAAATTTCTGCATTATTTACCAGAAATAATTGAAATTCCTGCAATTTAGCCCCAAAATAATCAAAATTTCTCCAATTTTGCCCCAAAATAAAAGGAATTTCCTCCTTTTTGCCACAAAATAAGGAAAATTTCTGCCTTTTTGCACTGAAATATGTGAAATTTCACCAATTTTGCCCCAAAATAATGAAAATTTCTGCCTTTTTACCATGAAATAAGTGAAATTTCTGCAATTATGCCCCAAAATAAGCAAATTTTCTGCATTTTTGCCCCAAAATAAGAGGAATTTCTGCATTTTTGCCCCAAAATAAAAGAATTTCAGCCTTTTTGCCTCAAAATAAGAATTTCTTCCTTTTTGACCCCAAAATAAAGGGAATTTCTACATTTTTGCACCAAGATAAGGGGAATTTCTGCCTTTTCGCTCAAAAATCATGGTAATTTCTGCCTTTTGCCACAAATAAGGAGAATTTTTGACTATTGGCCATAAAATAATGGAAATTTCTGCATTTTTGCCCCAAAATAAAAAGAATTTCTATATTTTTGCCCCAAGATAAGGGGAACTTCTTCCTTTTTGCCCCAAAATAATGGAAATTTCTGCCTTTTTTACATGAAATAAGTGAAATTTCTGCTATTTTGCTGCAAAATAAGGGAAATTTCTAAAATTTTACCCCAAAATAAAGGGAATTTCTGCATTTTTGCCCCAAAATAAGGAATATTTCTGCATTTTTGCCCAGAAATAAGTTAAATCTGCAATTTTGCCAAAAATAAGGACAATTTCCTCATTTTTTGCCGTGAAATAAGTGAAATTACTGCAATTATCCACCAAAATAAGGAATATTTCTGTATTTTTTCCGCAAAATAAGGTGAATTTCTGCCTTTTTGCCCCAAAAAAAGGGAATTTCTGCATTTTTACCCCAAAAGAAATAAAATTTCTGCCTTTTTGCACTGAAATAAGTGAAATTTCTGCAATTTTAACCCCAAAATAATAAAAATTCTGCCATTTTACCATGAAATAAGGGAAATTTCTGCTATTATGCCCCAAAAATAGGAAAATTTCTGCCTTTTTGCCCCAAAATAAGGTGAATTTCTGCTTTTTTGCCAAATAATAAGTGGAATCTCTGCATTTTTCACCCAAAAGAAAGGGAATTTCTGTTTTCTTACCCCAAAATAAGGGGAATTTCTACCTCTTTGCCCCAAAATAAGTAGACTTTCTGCCTTTCTATTGATAATGTCTTCATTTTATCTAAAATAAAAGAAATTTCTGCATTTTTCCATGAAATAAGTAAAATTTCTGCAATTTTGCCCAAAATAAGGAGAGTTTCTGCATTTTTGCCCTAAAATAATGGGAATTTCTGCTCTTTTGCCCCCAAATAAGGGGAATTTCTGCATTTTTGCCCCAAAATATAAAGAATTTCTACATTTTTGCCCTAAAATAAGGAAAATTTCTGTAATTTTGCCCCAAAATAAAGAAAATTTCTGCATTTTATACCAGAAAAAAGGATTATTTCTGCAATTTAGCCCCAAAATAATCGAAATTTCTCCAATTTTGCCCCAAAATAAAGGGAATTTCTGTCTTTTTGCCCCAATATAAGGAAAATTTCTGCCTTTTTGCACTGAAATAAGTAAATTTCGGCAATTTTGTTTCAAAATAAGAAAAATTTTTGTCTTTTTACCATGAAATAAGTGAAATTTCTGTATTTAAGCCCCCAAAAAAGCAAAATTTCTGCCTTTTTGCCGGAAAATATGGGAATTTCTGCATTTTTGCACTAAAATAAGGGAAATTTCTGCATTTTTGCACAAAATGAGGGGAATTTTTACATTTTTGCCCCAAAATAAGGGGAAATTCTGCATTTTTGCCCCAAATGCCTCCTCTTCCATCAGTGTCAGATAATGACATCCTCTGCTACATCAAGAGCTGAAGCAAGGGTCTCTCCATTTGTGCTCTTTGGTTGCTGGTTTAGTCCCTGAATGTACCGTGTGGTCAGGTTAGTGGATATTTTTCTTCCCTTGGGGTTGCAATCCTCAGTTTCTTCAATCCTACCCCCTGACTATTCTGATGGGGCTGTTCTTTTGTTCACAGGAAGAATTCTGGAATAAATATTTTGATATGAGCGGGAGGCACATGCCTATCAATTGGGAGCAATCTCTACAGGTTCTAGCTTCCCTTTGTTGTGTAGTTTGGCTAATGTCATTTCTGTTGGGTTCTGGAAACCTCTTATTTCCCTGGCACCTGGGACTTTCTAGAGGCTACTCCCAGTTATCCATTATCTACTGCAATATATTTCTATTTCCTGACCCCCTGTTCTCTGTCCCTTCCTATACCTGACCCTGTCCACCCTTTTTTTATCTCCCACTCTTGATTGCCTCCTATGTGCCTTCTTCCCTCCACCTCATGTGATAATCTATGTAGGATGGAAGCATGCACATTTTGTTTGCCCCTCTCTCTCTTGGCCTTGCTCCTCTATTCTTTCACTCTCTCTTCCTTTCCCTTACTCTTCTCTCTCCAGTTGCTCATGGCCAGCCTCTGCTTTCTGTCTCTTCTCTTCTCTTCTCTTCTCTTCTCTTTTCTTCTCACTCTCTCTCTCTCAATGTCTTTGTCTCTCTCTTTCTATCTCTCTGTCTCTGATTATCTATTTATCTATGTCTCTGGTTCTATGTTATTTTTATGTATTTCTCTATGTCTCCAATCTCTCTCATGACTCTCTCTATATATGTTTCTCACTCTATGTGTCTCTCTCTGTGACTCTCTGTTTCTTTCTATCTCTCTATTACTATATCTATGTTTCTCTCTATATGTCTCTCACTTTATGTCTCTCTCTCTCTCTCTCTCTCTCTCTCTCTCTGCCTCTATTACACTCCCAAGTCCCCTCCCCATGCCCTGAATAAATTCTATACTATAATATCCTGGTACCTCAGGGAGAAGGGATGCCTCACATGGGCTATTTACACAACCACATATACACTGTTGGGATTAAATTAAGTATTTTCAAATGAGCCTCCCCAGCTCTAAGTGGAAGTGCCTGGCTTTAATCACAGCTTCCTCACAGAGGACAGAGGGAGTCAGCATGGGAATGAACCCCGGGGCCACTGCTTGTCAGATAGGGGCTGAGAACCATCAGGAAGACTCCATTGATAAAATAAAATGCAGAGAGCTTTATGATATATACTGTGTATTTGATGAGGAATAAAAACATTGGTGCTTGAGAGATCGTTCAGTGGTTAGAAAACAAACTGCTCTTTCTGAGTTCCTTGCTCTAATACCCAGCACCCACACAGAGGCTCACACTCACCTAGCTTCCGGTTTCAGGGGAGAGATTGTACTTACACAGTGACACATTCACAATGGAAATAAATATTTAAATTCATATTGATTAATTTTATTTAAAATAAATACATATTAAATTAATTTTATCCAGATTATTTTAAAAGAAAGCTTATATAAAATTAATTTTACATAAGTTAACAATAATTAAATTAATACTAGATTTTATTTATTTAAGACAGTGCTCACTGCTGACCTTTGACCCTAGCCCATAACCTCTGACCCCTCTTCAGGACTCATGGAGCAAGTCCATACCTATAGCACACCTATAGCACCTATAACTGCTGGACCAGATGTGAGGTTTCCCAGTCATCCTGGTCTGCCCTGAGATAATGCACCTGCCCACCGGGACTGGAAACAGGGAAACCAGGCCCCAAAACAGGGTATCTAGGATAGGAAGCAGGTCTTCAAGGATGGAAAAAGGACATTGGGAATGGAAACAGGGCACGGGAACCAGAACAGGGCATCAGACCGGAAGCTCTGCATGGACGACAGGAAATAGGACGGGGCCCGGAAACAAGGCTTCATGGACAGGGAACAGGATTTCATGGGCCAGAAACAGGGTATTGGTAAACAGAAAAACAGCACTGGGAATTGGAAACAGGGCACTGGGAACTGGAAGCAGGGAACCAAGCACTGGAAACAGGACATGGGGATCAGAAACAAGATATCAGGGTCCAGAAACGTAAGCATTGTCATCCAGAAACAGAGCATCAGGAACGGAAACAGGGGATGGGGGACCAGTAATAGGGCATCAGGGACCGAACAGGGCATCATGAACCAGAAACAGGGTATTGGGTACTGAAACATGGAATTGGGGAATGGAAACAGGGCAGAGAAAGTACTGTGAACAGAGTTAAAAACAAGGGGACATTATGAGGTGTGCGGACACATCACAGGGGACCGATTATAAACATTTTAAAATTACTTGTTTATTTTTATCTTATTTGCATTTGTGTTCAGTCTTGATTTTGCCTCAGATCCCCTGGAAGTTGAATTACAGGGAGTTGCGAGCTTCCCTGCAGGTGCTGGGAATCAAACCCAGGCTCTCAGGTAGAGCAGCAGCTGGTGCTGTTAAGCTCAGAGCTGTCTCTCTAGGCCCTAGTTATTAATACTTTTAATTATATGAGTTTGCTTGTTTGTTTGTGTGATTGATTGATTGACTGATTTAGCTCTTAACAGAAATGTGCCAATACCTGGAAAAACTATTAAGAGGTACTTCTGAGAAAATACCCATGATGCACAGCGACCAAGGAAAGAAAATTTACAAGCAGATACATGGCAGCACCTTTGTGTCCTTGTGAGGTAATGAGCGCTGTTGACAGTTGGAGATGAGCTCACTGCGTTTATGTGCCTCTGTCCCCTGCCTCTCTCTTCCCCTACATCCCCTGTGAGTGTGTCTGTGTGTGCTGCACATGCATGTGCTGACGTACCACATTGTATGTAATGATGTCTTAGGTACATTTTCTTCTCTTTCCCCCTCATCTCTGTGTGTGTGTGTGTGTGTGTGTGTGTGTGTGTGTGTGTGTGTGTGTGTGTGAAACACACAGGTGCTGATTTTCAGCATGTATCTTTAATTGAGAAATCGTTTATCTATCTTTAATTTTTAGATTTTTTTCCATGTGAATGTTAAATTTGATCAGAATTTATTTTCTCAGAAATTTTGATGTAAATTTTCAATTTCAAAATGTTTTTCTACATTTATTTCTAGTTTAATTGTGAAAAAATTTAAGTCTCCATTTTAAAAATTATTCTTTTTTTATTTGATTTTTCAATTTTATCTAAGTTCTGTCAATATATTTCTACAAATTTCCCTGCAAATATTTATAGGGCAAATATTAAATTATTTCAAAATATGTTTCTAAATGCCTCTTCAATTTTTGAATAAACATTTTCAGTCTTTTATCTTATTAGGATAATTTCCCATGTGAATCATCAGTTTTGCCAGAATTTTGTTGATATAATTTTTTATTTTTCTCAGAAAAATTATTGATGTATATATAAAATATTTTTAATATTTTCCTACATGTGTCATCAATTTTGGGGGAAATATTTTCTATCTGGTTTATTTTATCATTATTATTGCATGTGAATTTTAATTTTATCATATTTCTCTCTATATATTTTTTCAATGTTCTCGGAAATATTTTTATGTATAGATAATGTTTTTACAAAATTTTCATACATGTGTTTTTCATATTTTGAAGTATATTTGCAGGGTCTTCAATTTTATTATTATTTTTCCATGTCAATCTCCAGTTTTATGTGATTTCTGTTCATACATTTGTTCAGTTTCCTTCCAAATGTTTCAGATGTGAATTTGAAATTTTAACAAAACGTTTTTCTCTATGTGTCTTCAGGTTTTCGAGAAATGTTTCCCGACTTCTCTCTTTTTTTCCTTTTTTGTTTTTTTTTTTCTTTTGGTTGAATTTTATTTATTTCATTTTTTAAACTTTAATTTTAAAAACCAAGATAAATGTACAAATTTTTAAGCATTTTTGCATAAAAGTACAGGAATATATTTTTTATAAAGTTGTAATTTAGTATTTGTGGTTACATATACAAACACATATGTATATATGTAACAATAATATAGGAAAAGAGGTTATTAATTGAGGGGATAGGAGAGAAACTGGGAGGGGCTGTAGGAAGGAAAGGGGGGATGTGATACAGTTCTATTTTAATTAAAATATGTTCTTTTTTTTTTCTTTAACTTCACAAATTTTGTGAGTTGTTTCTGGGGTGTTCAGAGCTTTACGGGGTTAGTGTCCCATTAACAGTGACTGCATATTATGTCTGTTCTTTTGTGACTGGGTTATCTAACTCAGGATGATATTCTCTAGATGCATCCATTTTCTTAAGAATTTGGTTAAGTCATTGTTTCTGGTGGCTGAGTAGTATTCCATTGTGTAAATGTACCACAATTTTTGTATCCATTCATCTTCTGAAGGACATCTGGGTTCTTTCTAGCTTCTGGCTATTATAAATAGAGCTGCAATGAACATTGTGGTGCATGTATCTTTGTTGTATGTTGGAGCATCTCTGGGGCAAATGCCCAGAAGTAGAATAACTGGGTCTTCAGGTAGTACTATGTCCATTTTTCTGAGGAAACTCCAGACTCATTTCCAGAGTGGTTGTATCAGTTTACAACCCCACCAGCAGCGGAGAAGTGTTCCTCTTTCTCCACATCCTCGCCAGCATCTATTGTCATCTGAGTTTTGGACCTTGGCCAATCTGAATGGTGTGAGGGTTGTTTTGGTTTGCATTTCCCTGAATGCCAAGGATGTTGAGCACTCCTTAGATGTTTCTCAGCGATTCAATATTCCTCAATTGAGAACTTTTTGGTTAAGTCTGTACCTCATTTTTAAATAGGGTTTTTTGATTCTCTGTTATCTCCCTTTTTGAGTTCTTAGTATACCTTGGATATTAGGCCTCTATCTGATGTGTGGTTTGTAAATATCTTTTCCCACTCTGTTGGCTGCCGTTTTTGTTTTCATGATAGTGTCTTTAGCCTTAGAGAAACTTTGCAATCTCATTAAGTCCCATTATTATTATTTTTCCATGTCAATCTCCAGTTTTTTGTGATTTCTGTTCGTATATTTGTTCAGTTTCCTTCAAAGAATTTCAGATGTGAATGTGGAATTTTATCAAAACATTTTTCTCTATGTGTCTTAAGATTATTGAGAAATGTTTTGTGTTTTCTCTTTTATCTGTAATCAGTATTATATTCTATGTAAATCTTGAAATTTTTCAGAAATTTTTAATATGTATTTTCAAATTTTTAGAAATTATTTGATGTAATTTTTTGTGTTTTTTAAAATGTTTTCTACATACATGTTCAATTTTTTGTTAAATGTTTTTATATCTTCTATCATAACGTGATTTTTCTAGTTGTGAGTCTTCAATTTTATCAGATTTCTTTCTTCACATTCTTTCTATTTCTTAGAAATATGTTTGCTTTATATATTAATTTTTAAAAAATCTTTTACATGCGTTTTCAAGGATTTAAATAATATTTACTTTTTCTTGCATTTTAACATGACTTTTTTCATGGTAACCTTCAATTTTATCAGAATTTTTATATATTTCTTGAAATTTTCAGAAATATTTTTGAAGAGAATGTAGAATTATTTAAATAGTTTTTCTTTATGTGTCTGCATTTTTTTGAAAAAAATATTTTACTCCTCTCTTTTATCATATTTTATACTTGAAACTTTCCTTTTCATCAGAAGTTTATTCTATTTTTTTCAGTTTTCTCCGAAAAATGGCCATGTATATATTAAAATTTTCATAAAATTTTTCTATATTCGTCTTCGTGTTTTAGAATATTTTCTGTCTTTTATGTTAGCAGGATTATTTCCCATGTAAATGTTCAACTTTATCAAAAATAACTTGATACAATTATTTAATTTTCTTAGAAATATTTTGGATGTAAATACATAGTTTATTCCACAAATTTTTCCACATGTATCTTCACGTTTTGGGAAATACTTTCTACATGATATATTTTAACATTGTTATTGTATGTAAATTTTAATTTTATCAGAGTGTTTCCTATATACTTCTTCAATTTTCTCAGAAATATTAGCAATACAAATTTTCATTTTTAAACGGTTTCTGCAGAAGCATCTTCATTTTTGAATTTTTTTTTTATCTTTTTTTTTAGGACTATTTTTCATGAGAATCTTCAAATTTATCAAAATATTTCTGTGTATTTTTCAAATTTATTCAAAGAATATTTTATGTAAATTTTAATTTGTCAAAAAATGTTTTTAAATGCCTGTTTACTTTTCTTAATAATACTTTTGCATGCTGTTTTAGTAGGATTATATTCCATGTGAATATCCAATTTTATGAAAATTCTTTCTATATATTTGTTCAATTTTCTCAGAAGTATTTTCAATATAAATATGTATTTTTTCAGAAAAGAGTTTCTTAATGTATCTTCAATTTTGAGATTGACATTTTCTGCTTCTTTTTTACCATGATAATCTTAAAGGTGAATTTTTGATATTATCACAATTGTTTCTATATATTTCTTCAATTTTTTCAGCAGTATTTTCGAAATAAATTTTCTAGTTTTTCTAAAAAAATTCTACATTCTTTAATTATGTGCGTAATATATTCTATGCATTCTTTTTATCTTGTTTTTTTTTTTTTTTTTTATAGAAACCTTTGATTTTATCAGAATTCTGTCTTGGCAGTTCTCAAGTTTTCTCTCAAATATTTTCAATGTATATATGAATTTTTATCAAAATTTTTTTCTACATATATTTTCAGCTTTCCGAGAAATTTTGTAGAGAGCTTTTGGGGTCTCTTGGCAGGAATCTGACATGGGGCCAGGAAAAGAAAGTAGAGCTACTCCAGAAAGGAATTTGACATTGGGCTAGGACAGGGAATTAAGCTCAGAGAGGAATCTGATTTCAGGATCAAATAGAGAAATAGGCTTCAGGCAATAACTTCACTTTGGGCTAGGACAGGAAAGTAGGTTCAGATAATCCTATCATCTTTACAACCCTCCTTAGAAATAGTGATTATGGAATTTTATATGGCCTTTCTTGTTCTCTTAACCTAGAACTGGCCTTATTATTATCTGCATGTAATTAAAATGGAATAAAATAGAGTTAAAGAATTGAACCTGCCTTTCAGCCTCAGAACTGGCTGGAGTCATGCTGCAGTTTTGTCTAATCATCTCTTTTTCTGTAATCCTAGCTCTGCTGCTGGAGAATCTCTTTGACTGAGCTGGTTTGGTGAGGTGGAACTCAATGTGAGGCTCCAGTGGATATAGTGAAGGACACCATGGGAAAGGAAGGGCATGCAGAGGAAAGTTTTGAAAAGTCTCAGCCAGCAGTGAGTAAACCCTAAAAGAATGGGGCTTGGCAATGGCACAATGCCATTTATATATATGCTTAAAATATGCTAAAGGATAGAGGAGCAAAAATAAGTCAGAAACAAGTTATCCAGTTTCTGATTTTTAAAGAAGAAATCTATCCTTGGTTGCCTGAGGAAGGTTCTGTAAGTTTACAGACATGAGATAAAGTACGAGAAGGAATAAAAGGGCACTATAAAATCCATGGTTTTGATAAAATGTTCTATGTTCCATGGCTATGTTGGATGGCCTGTCCACTGAAGATCATTCACCTGCAGATTGGAAAAGAATAGCTCATGCATGTCTAGGGTGACTAAATTTTTTGCTGTGGAAAACAGAATTTTTTGAAAGATGTCAGCAAACAGCAGAATTAAAAGCTACATCAAACTATCCAGTTACTTATGAAAGCTAACAGGAGAAAGTCAATATCACGATATTCAGGATCTATGCTGGGAAGGACATGATTGCAGAGACCCAGAGACTCTTCACACATGGTCAAAATGAGTCCAAGAGGTAAAACTTTTAGAGATTTGATTTTAGCACACCTTCTCTAAGAGGCCAACAGTATAGAACCTGAACCCTCACATTGCTTCGAAGACAAGGATGGACAGACATATTCTGTGCCAAGTGCTGGGGTTAAGACCCTCTTAGTCACTCACCAATAGTATTGATTTTCTTGATTCAATTCCTGGAACTTGTACAAGGCCTCACTTTTCTTCTGGGGCATTTCCTGAAGGTCATTCATCACCTCATGATGCTGTGTTTTCAGGTTATGGGACTCAGAGTTGATCCTGGGGAGGGCATGGCAAAAGACCAAATAACCCTTTGAACTAAATATTCAAGGATCACATGAATTCAAACTGAAATGTGACCTTAGGCAGTGGGGTAAGTAGTCCAAACAAACATTATTGGGATGTAGCCCCTGTGGATATCTAGTTCTGAAGAGCAGGAAACCCAGCCTGACACATGGGATTCTAAGTAGAGATAGAGCCGATATTCACTGTCTGAAGGAAAGAACAAGTTATCAGTATCTGAATATCCAAGACTGATTCATCAGGTTAGACAGGGGAACAGAAAAAATGGAGAGGAACTCAGTAAGCACCAACAGGCAGAAGGGAGGCCAGGTATTCCTGGTGGTCATGAACTCTGCCCAGAGTTCATGGCAAATTTCAATGTGAATTCATGAAACTAGAGTATGCTTACGTGGTTTTATTACATTAACACGGTCTGGTCAGATTAGCCAAGCAGGAAAGCTGCAAAAGGGCCAAGGTTTCCACCAGTCTTGAAACCACTACTCTTTTTTAGGTCTCCACAAGGTGAAGATTAACAGTGAGTTCTGCAAACATGGTTCTTGACTAGTTAGGGGACCAGCTTTAGGCAGCAGATTTTGGAAGTGGCAGAGTCAGACATGAAACTGGTGTTTTAGTTACACCTTTACACTTCCATAGCAGCTTTTCTCAAGAGGGAGACCAAATTTCAGGGCCATGTTTCTCTACACAGTAAAATTCGAGAGGTGATACTCATTTGCAAGTCAGAAATGACAGTGACTCTTAGCCAGCCTGTGAGGCATATAGTTAAGTGAACTGGGGGTGACATCATGCTTGGAATAAGTCCTGGATCTATTGTTACTTTTTTATTGCTCAGCTTTCTAAGCAGTAGCTTCTGTCATGGTTGCTTTGTGTATTTCAAATATGTAGGCAAGGCCTTATTGTGGGTCATTCCTAATTATTAGCTCTATGACCACTGGGAAATCTGACTTTCCTTCTGGAGGGTACAAGCCCAAAAAATGTGAGACAGAATTAACTGGAGTTTTTTTCTTTATAATTCAACATTCTGGGACAGCAAAAGACTTTCAGCTTTGAATTGTTGTAGGAAGGTTTGGGCCAAATTATCTAAACAGGTAGATTAGTCCTAGCTTTATTTGTGGTTGACTCTGCCTATTCTGATGGACAGAATATGGGAGAGGGCAAGGCCCTACTTCTCATCATGAAGGGTGGGAGAGAAGCTGCCTCCAGTTGAATATGTTTCCAGCTTTTCATGTCATGTATCAGGAAGAGTTTAACCTTCAGAATTACACAGAAGAACACTTAGGATTCTGGCTTAGTAATTCAACTTAAGTTGTATGAGGAGTTTCAGTGTCTTTCATGTAGAATGTGTGTGCGTTTTGTTATTTTTTTTTTTTAACCTCAGAGGATTGCATTAAGCATGAGGGAAAATAATCATGTACTTGGCACAGTGTAACCACAGGAAAAGCTAATTTTGAGGACCTTGTCTATGCTGGATAAACCTAGGCCTTTCAGGATGCACTGATTACAAAGGCACTGCATTGGGTTAGCTCTGTTAACTGTGACTTTTATATCAACCCCATTTCCTACCAAACAGTGATAAATTTAGGGGAATCCCATATGGGTAGGATAGAGTGGAAGGAGGAGGAGAACCTATACGCATGGGTAGGCGACACTGTTAAGACTAGGGTCTCTTCTTCAGACTGACACATTCTGGCCAGTGTAAATATTTCTATGAAGTAACAATCCATAGAATGTTGTGTCTGCCCTTTATATTTTACATGTTATACATTGTTTTTAATTATGAATTTGTATCACATTTATAAACTTTTGTACCACTTCACTTGTGTGTAGCCTAAAGGACATGTTGTGAAGAAAAATTCTTCCATCTTGTGATTCCTGGACATCAAACTCTGGTCACCAGCTTGGTTTCAAGCATGTTCACCTGCTGTTCCACCCATCGGTGCACTTACCCATTTTTCATTTGGTTTCTGTGGCACAGGACACATAGCCCTGGCTGGCCTGCAACACCTGGGTATCAATCCCTGAGCACAGATTTAACAACACTCATTACCACGCCAAAGTGTTTGAGCTTTAAAGTATAGACACTGCATATTTCCAATAAGTACCTCAGTTTTCCCAGCATGTGTACACTGCAGCATACATGACAAGGCTGCGGTCATAAACTACCTTCAAAACCGCAATGCTCTGGTCTAGACCTCATTTTACTAGTTTTGTGGATTCAAGTGTGTATAACACACAGCAAAACAAATTGTAAATATACAGAAATAGCTTCTGAAAGGCCCCATATGAAATCATCTACATGGCCTGTCTTTGTGCCTCCCAACGCTTTCTCCAAACCCCTGAGCAATACAGACATTAGTCCATGGAGGGTATCCAAATTCTATTTTCATGCCTTTGAGCAAAATCTATTGTGAAAGTGATATTTCCCTACTTTTGTATTTAACATTCATTGAGCACCCCTAAATATCTAAATGAACCAGATCTTTCATTCTTTTTATTTCATTTTGAAGTTTCAGCATAAGATTAATATTTTTATTCAATACATTTTATTTACATTTCAAAAGTCATCCCCTTTCTCAGTTTCCCCTTGTGATAGTTTGCATATGCTTGGCCCAGGGAGTGCCACTATTGGTATGTGTGGCATTGTTGGAGGATGTGTGTAACTCTGGGAGTGGGCTTGGGGTTACTCCTTCTAGTTGTCTGAGGATTCTCAATCTGTTCCTGGCTTCCTTTGGATAAAGATGTAGAACTCTCAGCTCCTCCAGTACCATGCCTGCCTGGATGCTGCCATGCTTATGCCTTGTTACTGGACTGAACCTCTGAACCTGTAAGCCAGCCTTAATTAAATGTTATTTGTAAGGCTTGCCTCGGTCATGGTGTCTGTTCACAGCAATAAAACCCTAGCTAATATACCCCTCCATCTCATCCACTCTCTTTTGTTTTTATAAGAGTGCTCTCCAGTTAACCCTTTCACCCTCCCACCTACAACTCCTTCTTCCCTCCCTGACATTTCCCTACACCAGGGCACTGAACCTAAGAAGGACCAAGAAATTATCCTCACATAGATTCTCAACAAGGCCCTCCTCTGCTACATATGCTACTGGAGCCATAAATCTTTCCATGTGTATTCTTTGGATTGGGGTTTAGTCCCTAAAAGCTCTGGTTTGTAGGTATTGTTGTTCTTTTGGGTGAAAACCTCTTCAGCTCCTTCAGTCCTTTCTCTAGCTCTTCCATTGAGGACCCTGTTCTCACTTCAATGGTTGGCTGAGATCATCTGCATCTGTATTGGTCATGCTCTGGCAGAGACTCTCAGGACACAGCTATATCAGGGTCCTGTCACCATATTCTTCTTGGCCTCTGCAATACTGTCTGGATTTGGTGGCTGTATATGTGGTTTATTCCCAATTGGGGCAGACTAATGATAGCCTTTGTTTCAGTCTCTGCTACAAAATTTGTCTAAATAATTCCTCCTATGAATATTTGTTTCCAACTATAAATAGCACTGAATCATCTGCACTTTCGTTTTCCTGCATCTTGAGCTTCATGTGTTTTGTGAATTGTATCTTGTGTATTCAGAGCTTCTGGTCTATTATTTTTCAGTCAATGAGTGCATGCAAAGAGTGTTCTTTTTATGTCTGTGTTAATATTTTCTAGTTCCATCCATTTACCTACCAATTTCATGAAGTAATTGTAATAGCTGAGTAGTACTCCAATATGTAAATGTACATTTTCTGTATCCATAATTTCTGTTAAAGGACAACAACTGTTTTTTTTTTTTTTTTTTTTTTTTTTTTTCTGGCTTCTGGCTATTATAAGGCTGCTATAAGCATAGTAGAACATGTGTCATTGTTATGTGTTGTAACATGTTTGGATATATGCCTAGGAGTGGTATAGCTGGGTACATAGATAGTACTTTGTCAAATTTTCTAATGTGCCTCAAGACTGACTTCCAAAATGGTTATACCAGACTTCAATCCCAGAAATAAATTTGAGTGTTCCTCTTTCTGCATACGTTAGTTGGCATTGGATGCCACATGAGTTTTTAATTTTAGCCATTCTGGCTGATTTGAGGTGGAATTTCATGTTTGTTTTGATTAGTATTTTCCTGGTGACTAAGGATGTTGGACATGTCTTTTGTTTCTTTTCAACCCTTCGTTATTCCTCAGTTGAGAATTATTAGTTTACCTCTGTTGCCCAATATATTAATAGGTTTATTTGATTCTCCAAATCAAATTTCTTCAGGTCTTTGTATACATTGGCTATTAGTTCTCTATCCGATTTAAATTTCACAAAGGTCTTTTCACAATCTATTGGTGGTTGTTTTGTCCTACTGACAGTGTCCTCGCCTTACAGAAGCTTCACAATTTTATGAGGTGGCATTTGTTGAGTCTTTATCTTATAGTATAAGCCATTTATGTGCTCTTGAGGAATTTGCTCCAGTGATCGTGTGCTTGAGGCTCTACCCTATGTTCCCTTCTATTAGGTTGAGTGTATCTTGTTTTCTGTTGAGATGCATGGACCACTTGGACTTGAGATTTATTCAATGAGATAAGGATGAATAGATTTGCATTCTTCTTCATGCTGACCACCAATTGATCCATCACCATTGTTTAAAAATCCTATCTCTTATGACACTGGATTATTTTAGCATATTTTTCAAAGGTCAAGTGACTACAGATGTGTAGGTTTATTTCTCAGTCTTCGATTTTATTCCATTGATGTACCTTCCTGTCCCTGTACCAATACCATACAGGTTTTTTTTTTGATTATTATTATCATTTTTGCTCAGTAATACAGCTTGAATTCAGGGATGATGATACTTCCTGGATGTTACAAGTAAGGATTGATGTTCACTGTTTACACAGCAGCTCAGCAATTGGCACACACTTAATGAGGGTAATAGAAAATTCTTTAACACTGAAAGATTACCATTCTTTAAGGCAGTCAAGGCCTGTACCCACCCAACAAGTGACTTCCTTGGATTCATATTTGTGCTTGTCGTTAGCACAATACAGGAAACAAGGGAGCAAGGCATCCTAGATAGCCTGCAAAGATGCTATCTCCATCCAGAATTTATGTTGGCAATAAATAATTGCCACAGATTCATGCTATGGCACCAGCAGAGTCACCTGGTCTGCTCTTAATCTTAGCTCACCTGGCAAATGTCTGAGGACTAAGAGTATCAGAGAAAACAGAACAGCATCCCCTAGTTTAAAAGTCTCTCTGCTGAAACTATAAGAGGGTTTTTATTTTATTTTATTTTTTTTTTGTTTTAGGATTTCTTAATTAGAAATATCTAGAAAGCTGTTCAGAGTTGGCACATGTAGTAGTCCCAGCACTCAGAAGGTGTTTTAAGAATTGATGCCTTGTTCTTGTTCTTCTGGTTGTGTTTTTGTATTTTTAATTTTGTCATCTCCACCCAGCTACTATTTTCATACCTAGAATGTTCATACCATGCTCTGTAATGCCAGATGAGTCATATTAATCAATACTTTTATTGTGATCAGCCACACTACAGACAATGCTATTATTCATTTTCAAATAAGGAAAACAGTTATTGAGAAGGTACTTAACCAGTTTGTACTCACATATCCAAGATATCATAACTATAGAATGACATTCCGACCTTTTAGATTACCTATTACTCCCATTTTAGAGGACATGGATAAGTGACATGGAAAATCAATGTTGGGAATTTGTAATTTCAATTATAAACTCAGAAGTATGTGTACATGTGTATATATGCATTTTGTTTTTAATTTGAGATATAAATTTTTCAGAGAATCTGAGACCTAAATAGGTCTTGGCCAATCTTTGTAAACTGCATATACTTTAATGAGTCAAGACTGTCTTCTCTTTGTGTTGGGAGTGTACTTGAAAAAAAAGATTTTAATTTATATCTAGAGGTAGCCTAAGCCCTAAGGATAAGGATGAATTCAGAAACTGTCGTTGGGTTATGCACTGAGCCATAACTGGATGTCCCATCTTCAGGCTGTGGAGCCACACTTATTACTGAGAAAACAAATCACCTAATATCACAGATATCAAGATGGCAAGAGGCAATCACAAGAACATAAGCAATGGAAACAAAGACAACCTGGTGCCATCAAACACAGCACAATTACTGAGCTCTTATCAGCTGACCTACTTCATCCAATGTCTGGTATCAGAGGCCACCAGTTTCAGTTGCGCTAAGATCTTACATGACTGTTGTATCTTACTATTTCCAAAGCCTGTCCGATGTCTTTTTTCTCCCCATGTCCCTCTTCTTCCTTCTGTAACCCAAAGGCCCCATCGTTTTCTTTAGGGCCAGCAATTAACTTCTGCCTTCGTTATTGACATAATCAAGACTCAATTAGGGAATCAAATTTATGTATCAGTTTCACCCCCTTACAAAATGTCATCAAATACTGGCAAGGAGATGGTGGACTTTTCTTCTCTGACTTTCATAATTAGATCGCTAAATTTTCTAATGCTCTTTAAACTCTTAAATTCGTAAGACAAACATAGTTTGCACTTTGTGCTTTATGTGTTCTTTCAACTGATTAGAAAGTAAGTTACATGTTACATAGTAAAATCGTGTATTGCTACCTCTCATTGCCATTGATATGGCAAACAAGGCCTTCATTGTTCCTGTGCAGCCTGTACAAGTTAAATTCTGTTTAGGAGAACTCAGAGATGTTCCTGAACAACTGTTGGCCTACAGTTGTTTGATCTCCACATCTTCACTAAATCAATCTGCAGAACTGGTGGGTGTTAGAACTGATTTTTTGGTGTCATTTCAACGAATATTTAGATATTTCATAAGAATCTGCATAATCTTTGCTTGTCTAGTTTTGTAATAGCAGCAGTAGTTTAATCATTGGAGTGCTTACATGTAGAATTCATTCATTAGGTGTCACAAAAATGCCAGTGTCCTTATGATATCATTTTCATCACATTCATTAGCTGCACTGGGTTGTGCAAGAGGCAGTGTGGGCACACAGGCCCTGCTGCTGGGGACAGTTGTAAGCAGTGGCTACAGTGATTAGGCTGTGGGTCTGGATGGCAGGCAGTGTAGAGCAGTGTGGCTGCCACCTCAGCCACCACCAAGGAGCAGCATGTAGGGTCACTGGAGTGTGTGTGGGCTCTGTAGGCAGAGGAGTAATAGGGCTGCAGTTTGTGGAAGTGGGTCAGTTCAGCAGTTGGAGCAACCTCAGCCCAACCACTCCCTAACACCTCTGGTGGCCAGAAATGGGGGGAAAAGCCTGAGAAACTTAGGCTGTGGTGCAGTTTGTGCAATGGTTTTCAGGCAAAGCCCAGGTAGAGCAGCACATCACTTAAACCAAGCAAACCAAAGGCTCACAGGGGCTCAAGAGGTGCCCCTGATGACACAGGCCAGTACTTGTCCGTGTTTCGAATAAAATGGCAGCACAGGTCATAGGGGTAGAAGCCAATAGTGTGGAAGTTGCAGTAGAGCTCCATCATGTAGTTGGGGTGTGGGGAGGGGCTGCACAGCTCATGGAAGTCATGTGCAAACTGACATGTCTCTCGTCCTTGCACGTTGTTGTCGTCCTTGTCATTGTCATCATCCTCCTCCTGCTCTTTCTTTTTCTTCTTCCTGCTCCTCTTCCTCCTCCTTCCTCTTCTTCTTCTTTTTAAATTTTCTACTGGCAACCATACTGTTTCAGATCTTATGACCTTTTCTTAGCGCTATTGGGAAGCACTTTGCTGTGACAAAGCCCCATTTGCCTATTCTCAGTCTTACTGCCCAAGATTCCTCTTGGGACTTTGGAGACATTGGTGGTAAAGCTGAGCTGGAACCTGTGATTCCCAACATGAATTCCATTATTCTTTCTCCACCGTAAGATAAATGCATAAAGTTTTTGCTAAGGCAAATATTATGAAATGTTCCTTTCTTTTTTGTATCGGGAGGGGTACTTTTGGGATTTTTGTTTATTTATTTAATTATTTATTTATTTAGGCTATTACTCTATAGCTCTGGTGAACTGCAACATGTTATTTAGGGAAGGTTAGTCTTGTACTCACAGAGAGCTGTCTGCCTGTGTCTCTTGAGAGCTCCAGTTAAAAGTGTGAGGTATGTCATCAATTCATCTATTTTGATTTGACTTGTTTATGGAGTATGATAGTTGTGTAGTTTTTTATTTTTTTTTTCCTTTTTACCCACAGACATCTAGTTTCCACAATATAATTTATTTCTGTGTGTGTGTGTGTTAATAAGAGTTTTTTTTTTTTTCAACTTTATTTTTTTAAAAACCGAGATACATTTTAAAGCATTTTGGAATAAAACTATATATTTTTCTCAGTACTTTTTCTGAAAGTTTGATTGTATGCATTGAATTCTTACTAGTTATAATGAGCATAAAGTACATTTAAAATAACATAACATGGAAATGGTAAAAGTTTTCTTGGTGTTTAAAGATTTAACATATGATTTTAAATACCAAAAATTGCCACAAGGCTATCTTCTTAACTTTTGAGTTATTAATGATTTAAAATCTAGGTGTACCCACTCTGAGAAGGTGCTATAAACTTGTTTTTTTTTTTTTTTTTTTGAACTTAATATAGTCTGTGATTTGTTTCTTGGGTATTCATAGATTTCTGGGGCTAGTATCCAATTATCAGTGACTGCATATTATGTCTTTTCTTTTATGAATGGGATACCGCACTCATAATGATATTTTCTAGATGCATCCATTTTCCTAGGAATTTCATAAAGTCATTGTTTCTAATAGCTGAGTAGTACTCCATTGTGTGAATATACCACAATTTCTGTATCCATTCATTTACTGAAGGACATGTGGGTTCTTTACAGCTTTTGACTATTTTAAATAAGGCTGCTATCAACATGGTGGAGCATGTGTCCTTATTGTGTATTGCAGCATCTTTGGGGAATATGCCCAGAAGTGGAATAGCTGGGTCTTCAAGTAGTACTAAGTCCAACTTTTTGAGGAACTGCCAGATTGAATTCCAGAGTGGTTGTACCAGCTTACAGCCTCACCAACGATGGAGGAATGTGCCTCTTGCTCTGCATCCTTGCCACCATCTGCTGTCATCTGAATTTTCGATCTTAGCCATCTTGATTTTTTGAGTTGGAATCTCTGGGTTGTTTTGATTTCCATTTTCCTGATGACTAGGGATGTTGAACATTTCCTTAGGTACTTCTCAGCCATTCAATATTCCACAACTGTGAATATATTTTAGATCTGTACTCCAGAATTCTTTTTTAGATCTGCACCTTCTTTTTAAAAGGATTGTTAGATTCCCTGGAGTCTAAATTTTTCAGTGTTTTGTATATATTAGATATTAGTCCCCTATCAGATATGGGAGTTGTAAAGATCTTTTCCCAATCTGTTGGTTGTCATTTGTTTTCTTGACAGTGTCCTTAGCCTTACAGAAACTTTGGAATCTCACTAAGTCCCATTTATCCATTCTAGATCTTAGAGCACAAGCCATTGTTCTGTTCAGAAACTTTTCTCCTGTGCCTGTGTATTCTAAGTTTTTCCCCAATTTCTCTTCTAAGAGTTGAAGTATACCTGGTATTATGTGGATGTCTTCGATCCACTTGGAATTGACCTTTGTAAAAGGAGATAGGAAAGATTTATTTTCATTTTTCTGCATGCTGACTGCCAGTTGAAACAACACCATTTGTTAAAGAGTCTGTCCTTTTTCCAAGGAATGTTTTCAGCTCCATTTTCAATGATCAAGTGACCTTAGGTGTGTGGATTCATTACTGGATCCTCAGTTTTGTTCCATTGATATACCTGTCTATCTCTGTACCAGTACCATGCAGTTTTTAACACAAATTCTTTGTAATATAGTTTGGAATCAGGGATGGTGATTCCCACAGAGGTGTTTTACTTTTGAGAATAGCTTTCACTATTCTCGTATATTTTGTTATTCCAGATGAATTGGTTTTTTTCAACTCTCTGAAGAATTGAGTTGGAATTTTGCTGGGAATTGCATTGAATCTCTAGATTGCTTTTTACAATTCATGAGCATGGGAAATCTTTCCAACTTCTGAGATCTTCTTCAATTTCCTTCCTCAGATTCTTGAAGTTTTTCTCATACAGAACCTCAATTTGCTTGTTTAGAGGCACCCCAGATATTTTTATCATTTTTGTGAGTATTGTGAAGGGTGTTGATTCCCTAATTTTTTGCTCAGCCTGTTTATCATTTGAGTAGAGGAAGGCAGGAAATTTTTTGAGTTAAATTTATATCCAGCCACTTTGCTGAAGATGTTTATTAGTTGTAAAAGTTTTCTGATAAAATTTTTTGGGGTCACTTAAGTATACTCTCATATCATTTGCAAATAGTGATATTTTGACTTCTTCCTTTCCAATGTGAATCCCTTTGATTTCTTTTTGTTGTCTAATTGCTCTGGCCAAGACTTCCAGTCTATATTGAATAGGTAGGGGATAGTGGCCAGCCTTTTCTAGTCCCTGATTTTAATGGGATTGCTTTAAGTTTCTCTCCATTTAGTAAAGTATTGGCTACTGGTTTGCTCTATATTGCTTTTACTATGTTTATTTATGGGCTTGTAGCATACTTTGAGATTAGAGTCCACTGATGTTGTTTTTATCTCAGTAACATTTTTGTTCAGATAATGTTTACGGGCCCTAAAATAAGGGGTTTGGCAAGTTGGGTGGTTTCACTAGGAAATGATCCTCTTGCTCAAATGTCTTTTGCTAAGGATTCTTTTAGAACTGCATAGGGTTTCACCATTCCTTAGATAGATAAACAGGCCTTAGAACATACTCCTATGTACATTTACCTTAGTGAATAGGACTATGGAGACAGTTGGTGGTAAATCTGGGCCAGATTCCAAGATTTCTAAAGCTACCACCATTACTCTCTCCCCAATGTAAACTAAATGTATAGGAAGAAAGTCATGGAGGCAGGAGACATATGTAAAGTATACTTGTAAAACAAATCTAGGAGTACCTTCAACGAACACTGATTTAAAGAAATTGCTGGCAGTGTTTCATTTGGAGAAGTGCCTTTTGCTTTTTTTTAACAAATGATCTCTATTTTTAGTAAATTACCATGTGTCCCTCTTGGAGTTCTTTGCCCTGGACATGAGAATCTGGAAGACTCTTGAGAATGGGATTAGTCCATGAGCTGAGAAAAGACATGAGTCCCATGACTGTTTAATGGTTATTTATACAGTACCTACGACTTCTGACGTTTCTCCAGTACAGAGATTTCTTGATCCTGATCTGTTTATTACATAATTTATTTAATACCTTCACTCCCAGGAGAGTTCTCAAGTCTCCATTTCATTTGACAGACTCATCTACATTGTCATGCAGGATGACACATGAGAGATCTCCTTCAACCCTTAAAATAAGAGATGAAAAGTCATGATCCTGACACACTAATGCCTTACATGCATGCCTGGAAATTTAAACATTTAGCATGCCTATTCCAAGTATGTTTCCCTTCATGTCTCAAGAAACTTCCCTCTTTGGTTGGGTGTGATCCAGTCCAACTAATACACCACACAAGTAAAACAAATGTCTAGTACAGGGGCAAGAGAGATGGCTTTTATCCATTTGAGGCTTTTATTCTCATAGTGGCTAAAAAAGCAGTTAACAATCCTCTATCACAGCAGTTTCAGATGGAATCCATTGATCTCTGCTGGACAATGTGGGTATTACATGCATGTAGAGCACAGACCTCCAGAAAGTAAAACACCCACACATATAAAAAAAATTTCAGAATGTGAGGGGATATTGAACACACACCCTAATACTAAGTGATCTTAGTGCCATAGCTCAAAGTTTTTGTGCTGAGGTAAGATTCTGAAATTTTCTCAAGTCCAAATCATAATTGAAAAGCAAGTGAACAAACAAACAAAAAACCCCAAAACACTAATGACTCTTGTGAAGTTTTATAAAATGTTCCCAGGTTGTTGCTTTTGATCCCAGCTACTTTGGCTAGCTAGACAGAAATTTCTCATTATACTGTATTCTGATTTGTCCTGAGGGGAGCTTATGGTTGTGGTACTTTTAAGATTAAAAAGGACCAGAACATACAGAACGTCACAGAATAAGTGGTTAGCAATGCCCTTCACTGAGGCAAGTTATTTTTCTGTGTCAGGAGCTGCTGAGCACAAGATCAATATCCAGAAAGGGGAGGAGCTGGTTGTTGACCCTTGTTAGGTGGACTGGTGAGTCCACTCTTGGCATGGTTTGAAAAACAGATCGGTATGGTATTGGAAGACAGGGAATAGTGCTATTGAAATGCAAGTTCCTTTTGATGTGGTTAGTTTGTCAATCTTTGGGATCCAAAATTTGATGAAAAGAGTATTCATGCTGAAACTTTGTGGTCATGAATTAACTCTGTTAAAATGTATTTATATGTGAATGATTATGTTGAACAAATAAAGAAGAAACACAACAGTATTTCTCTACTACAACTCAGAAAATTAGATATTGACCAAGTGCTTGGATCCCACTTCAAAGTCTCAATTTCCTCTGTAGCTCTGGCTGTCTGGGAACTTCTTATGAAGCCTAGACCACATGATACTTGAAGAGATCTATCTCTTTCTGATACTTCTGAAGTTACAACACTGTAACCCATTCATGAATAGTGACAGTTCCTATGAGTGAACAATTAGAGATCATGTGTTTATTCATAAATATACATTTATTTTATTCAATAACAGTTTAAAGTGGGGAGTCAATGTATACAGTACTTAGCCTTATCCAAATAGCAAATTAAATACAGTAACAAAAATATAACTAATAAACAACATTCAAATGCAAACAACAAAAAGAAAACCCCCAGAACAATCAAAAATTTAACCAAAACCCAAACACATTATTTATGTTAAGCAGCACTCTCTTGATGCAAGTTTTGCAGCACAATCCTAAAGCCTGCTGCTGGCCTTAGAAACAAGGAGAAAACTCAGTCAGTGATGGTAATAATCTCTTCACAATGAAGGTAGGCATGCCTCATTTTGTGGTGGTTGATGGACAAGTCCTCCCAAGGCTAAGCATGAGACATGTTGCAGAATTCAGCTCAAATGCTAGCAAATTCCTTTTAACAGGTCTCCATTAAATTTTTCTTGATGACACATCATGGCTCGGAACAATTTTATTCTCAGATTCATCCTGGATGCCCGGTGGATCTTCATGTCCCTCAGCACTTCTCTGAAGCCCTGCAAAGTAGCTGGACCAGATGCTATCCAAAATACAGGCCTTATAACACATAAAAAATTAAGAAAATGTAGCACAAGACTGGATTGTTATAGGGATTAAATAAAATGATGGTTCACTTGCTTGACAAACTTAGTGCTTCTGGTATAGAGTTGTATCAGAGGGAGATCTTGATCTGGGCTGTAGATTATTGCTCTTGAATTTCAGACCTAGCAGAGGAAGAGACAAAGGCCTAGTGAGGACCTGCCAGGTCAGCTATCCAGCAAACACCAGCTTTATTCAGAGGACACCCTAGTACAACCTTTCAGCTAAGGTCATTCTAAGCATCCTGAAAGGAGAAGGGACAAAGAGTACCTGGGCCTGAATTTTATTTTCAGATTTAAAAAAAGAAATTTTGAAACTGAATTGTGAACTAAACATTGTGCAAGAATTAAAATAAAATGCAACATTACTTCAGTAGTCAATATATATTATATTGAAAAATAACAGTTTAGCAATGTCGGAATCTCATTTCACAATAGGTGTGAGCAGCCTAGAAAACCATTTGGAGGCCTTCTAGGGAGTCTGGCTAAAACTTAAGCAAACTCTCTTGTTTCTAGAATGCAGAAACCTGCCTCTGTTCTACTTGTGAACCACGAAATCTGTGAAACCCAGAGAAACCATCTCACAGAAAATCTATGCACACTGAAGAGATGATATGATCTACAATTCTGTACTGCATGCAAATTCTTCCCAATGAATAGCATTAAACTCTCAAGTTATACTCATGAAGAAAGAGATGACACCCCAGCTATGTGTGTGAGTATTCTAGGACTTTTTCTAAGGAGACATAAGTGACATTAGGCTGAGGTCATAACACAGAACTCAGAAGGGTGGAAGGAGTACACCATCACCATCGCCAGAAACTCTGTGGCCAACATGCATTATATCATGGACAGAAGGATTTTAAACTGGACGAGATCAATACTCTGAGGTGCTTCTAGTTGATTGAGGTAGAGAGTAATATTGAATACCAGTCACCCAACATAGACTATTGTACACGTCCAGGAAATCTACATGGCTCCTGCCATCCTGTGCTACTACTACTCCCTATAGACATCAAAAAGATACTGCATCATTTCCACTAATCCAGGCACACACAAGTGCACACAGACACACATAGATACACACACACACTCTCTCTCTCAACACACACACAACAGACACAGAGAAAAATGGAGAGAGAAAGAGAGGGGGGAGAGAGGTTGACACCCAGACACACATTCCACAATACATGCAATTACATGTGCTCACACATGCAAGCAGACTTCATTGCAGAAACATTTTTAGATTCCCAGAAAAGATAAAAGTTCACCCAGGAAGGTATGAAGGCACAGGAAACAACCCTTGAATCCCTTGAATGTAGTAAGAACATAGTGGGCATAGCAGATAGACAGCTAGGTCAATAATGTGTTTTCCCCTACTAAACAAACTTTGCCTTTTAGCCAAGCCTGCTTAGCAAGATTCCAAGGTTTTGCACAGCAAACTTGGCTCCCAGCAAAGACACACTGCATGGTATTGGACAAGCCTGTTCCTGCCTCTTGTACACTGTCTCTCAATGGCTCTACAGTGGGCAGCATGTTCCAATAAGTACTCCATTTACTAGAGGCTGCATAACTTGGAACCAAAAATATGAGACCAGGCAATTACCAAATCTGTATAACCAGGTTGCAAAATAAAACTATTCTCCCTGTAAGGATACAATATGAAAGATATTTTGAGTAAAATAAGGCTGGCTGGTTCAAGGCCAAGTGGTTGCATGAATGATCACATTTGGAAATGGTCCCTGAATGTGTTCATGAGATCTGGATAGTTCCTACTGCAAAGCTGCTATGAGAAGTACCAGTACAAACGTGATTACCATAATTTTTTTCAGGATACTGACTTTTTGTTCTGGAATTGCTGGGTCAGTGGGGACTGCTGTTTCAATTTCTGAAGAGTTGTACATGGCTTCTCACAGAGCTAGCACATTTTATACTATCAAAAATATCTGAGGGTGCTCATTGTTCCCAATCCTCCTTTAGGCTGATTTTAACTCGGAGAGAATGATTTTGATTAACAGCAGTTACAGAGTGCTACAGACAGAACACGGGGTGAGTGTTTTAGACTATCATGAGGGTTAGGGGCTGTCTGAGGTTCCCTGTTCTTTACTCACATTAGAATTCTGGGCTTTATACTGGATGCATATGCACAACAAGCAAATCAGTCTTTCAAATAATAATGCACAGGACAAACTCCAATTCCAAGGATAACTGAGTCACGTTTAGGGGAAGTTGGAAAGAAAATGTTAACAGGCAATGCAGAGAAAACTAGGATGCTGAGAGTATGCAACCTGCCTGCTGTATTTCAGTAGCCAGGCACTGCACATTAGGACCATATGATATTCACAAAACTTAAGCCAGCACTTTTGACTCTCAGGCTCATTCATTTGACACAGCAGCATCTTTCGCACCTGCATGTACCACAGTTGTTTGATTTTTAAAAAAGGATTTCAATACTGACATATTTTTCTTACAAAATCAGTTGAATATCAGACTTTAGAGAATTCATTATCTACTCTTGTCCTATTGAGCTAGGTGGCTGGGCCTAAAGGTGGCTGCTGTATTTAGTGAGGCTCCGATGCAAAGAGAACTGACAGAGTGCTTTATCCAGTAAACTTGGCCATTGTTATTTTTTAAGATAATTGTTTTCCAAGTGAATCTGTATATATGGATATAATATACACATATATGTAGAGAAGCACAAATCTTCATGCCTTTACACACAAAAGAACACACACATAGAGTTTTATATGCAAGTACCCACTCTGCAAATATCTACATCAAAGAACTATCACCAACCACATATATCCCATGATCATGATAACCCAGACCTAAGCTAAAACACATACATGCACAAACACATACACACAGACACACACATCAGAGACAATCTGCTTTGTGGTATAGGATGTCTATGGGCGTTATGGTTACAGATTAGGACAATCTACCCTGATGCTTCATTAGTTTTACCTACTGCTGTTTGGCAATAGTCCATAAATGTTCATGCTGGCCTTACCACAGAGCTTCTTTCTCCTGCTATATGGCATTTCAGTTACCTTCTGCTTTGCTTCAAGCATTTCGTTTTCCTCCCACAATAGCTTTGCTTTCTTCTGCATATGAATTGACTCTCTCTGGAGATAGCAGTTCCAGATGCTGAACCACAAAGAAAATTGGTGACTCCAAACTAGAATTTATCTTCCTCATTCTCCTCCAAATACCATGCACACTTCATGGGTTCTTATCCCCAGACAGACCCAGACTACAGTTCAGATCACTCATGAATCATCACATAGGAAAAGGTCAAATCCAGAGAACAGACCCATTCCAGAAGACACAAAGTACCAATGAAATCCAAGAAGACATGGCTCCCATGTATGCTTATATGTCATTGGAATTATACAACTACTTGTAGGTAGAGAGCAAACTTTCTGTGTAAGTCAAGAGGAGACCCAATAAGTACACATAAATTCTGTATATCTTATGAAATTCAGTTTTGCAAATCTACTTTAAGGGCCCTGGAAGCTCAAGGTTGATTGATATTTCCATCATGATGCAAACCTTTTTTATCTAGAGGATCCTTATTTTGGAAGGAAAATGATCGGAGGTACTTACATACTCTTCACATTTGGTCAAAATAAGTCCAAGAGGTAACAATCCTAGAGCCTTCCACTTTCCATTAAGAGGTAAACAGTACAGAACCTGAACCCTCACATTGCTTCAAAGACAAGGATGGGCAGACATATTCTGTGCATAGTGCTGGAATCAAGTCTCTATTAGTCACTCACCAATAATACTGATTTTCTTGAATCAGATCCTGGAACTTGTACAAGGCCTCACTGATCTTCTGTGGCATTTCCTCAAGGTCAGACATCAACTCATGATGCTGTGTCTTCAGCATATGAGACTCAAAGTTGATTCTGGTGTAGGGCATGGCAGAAATCAAATAACTCTTTTGACTAAGGATTCAAGGATCACATGATTCTAACTAGATTAACTACCCCTGCCCATATATTGTATATACTTGTTCCTTGGTACTGCATCCTCTAGGATCTTATTAAATTTATTATTATTAGCCTCAGGCCAGTAGAACCAGGGAAGCAAAAGGAGGGATTAATCTCCTTTAGCTTCCTGAGGGTGTTTGAAAGAGTAGTTTAGCTCTCCAAG
The DNA here is from genome assembly GCF_963924665.1 of Micromys minutus. Taxonomy (NCBI): domain Eukaryota; kingdom Metazoa; phylum Chordata; class Mammalia; order Rodentia; family Muridae; genus Micromys; species Micromys minutus. The sequence goes on from NW_027667761.1 coordinate 66,088, forward strand.
AACTTTCTAAATGCCTGTGCCCCATGCCTTGGTCCAACTTAAATCTGTGATGACTCTTCTCCATTTTTAGACAAGGATTGATAATCATTGTTTCTACTGATTATGTCAATTTCCCAAATGACATAATTAGTATTTACAGGGGAAAAGCCTGTAACTTACTTCAGGATATTCTAAGGTTCATCCAAGTTGGACACACAGGTCACATGCTGCTCAAAGTGAGGCTTCTTGGCCTCACAATTGTGATTAAGTGAAAACTGAGTCAACAAATCTACACAGCCATAACTCTCTATAGACTCTTGAGGTCTTAGGTGGAACACACACACACACACACACACAAACACTCACACACTCACACACACACACACACACGAAGGCACACCCAAACACAATCAGAATCCTAAAGAAATACAATGATTTGTCTTGATCTCAGAGTATAATGAACAAAATTTGAGGAAAGCAGTGCTAACATGCAGCCAATCCAGTCACACAGTAAGAGAGAGCAAATGAGACCAGGCCCCTACAGCTGTTGAAAGGACCAATTAGATCCAAAGCAATTTTAGATCAGATAGAAAGAGTTTGACCATAAAGAGCAACATCTAGCCTCTCCCACACACCAAGAATTGTCTAGATTTGTAAAATGAATAGTGGGAGTTCACACAATACTACCAATATCCCCAGACCGGGATTCATTCCATGGGTTCTGATTTACTTTTGGAGGAATCAAAATGCCCTGTTACTCCATCTCACTCCTATATACCTTCAATTCTGTGTTTGAAATCCAGTTAGGAAAAAAAAAGAAAAGAAAACAAAATGAGTTTGGGCATGAGGACAGCCTGGAGTTGAAGACTTCTGTGATATGAGGAAATCTGGGGTTAACAGAGAGGGCCCAAGATAGTTTTCAAAATACCAAGCATAATGACTACCTGTTGTTCAAATCTTTGTCAGTGTAATTAGCCAGAATTCCCCGAAGTTCGTCCCTCTCATTTGTGATCTTCTGCAGATAAATTTTCAGCTTTTCCAACCTCTTCATCATTTTTTTATTTTTGGTGTTGCTGGTGGTTGCAGGTTTGGTTAATGCCTTCCCAACAGACCCTGTAGATATAAAAACACAAGTAAACTTGTAGAGATAAAAGGACAGAGACAAGAGCAACCATGCTTAGTCCCAAACAGTGGCCCTAGGAAGAGGGAACTCTAGAGACACAGTGAATAACAGAAAGAACAGGAAAGCTATCTTCAAGCTGGGCTCCTCAACATGTCCCTGTTTCCAACCACTATCACTAAACACATGCCTCACTCCCTAGTGCAGTCTCCCTGGCCTTGAAACTCATAAGCTGACCAAGGCCAGAAGAATTGGAGGGCATTGTCTGCTCCTATCTGATAGATACAGGTCAGTTCTGGTGTTCATAGTGCTCACCACTAAAAATATTGTCAATAAATACCAACACCTGGCATCTGACACAAGCCAACACATGTGCAGGCTTCTTAAAGTACATGATGAGACTCCCCAAACTACTACCCTTACCCCAGACTGTGTTGTATGCCACATCATTTATGTTTAAGGATAAAGTGTCTAACACCTTGATACATTTCCAGAGGAATATTTCCCTCTCTTACTCAAGTTATCTACAGAAATCTGTTGAGATCAGAGTACTTTTCAACACTGTATTCCTGAGAACAACACATTGTTCCTCTCACAGAGCTATTTCCTGAAATCCTATGCTACTCAGCAGATAATTTAGGTCTCTCAGCAAAGCAACTTCTGGCCTGTCAATTCCTGGCTTTTTGAAAAATTAATCAGAAATTTTTGACTCATGGTCTGCCATTTAGGAATGTCAAGGCTCCAGATCATAAGCCCTACTCCTGGAAAGACTAGCTCAGGCCCACTCCTCCAGTAAGTTCCCCAACCCCTGCCAAGAACTCACTGTGCTTTCCCCAGGACCACTTCTTTTTACCTGTTTTTGAACATGACAGAAGGTTTGCCTCTTTCTGCCTCAGTATAATCTCTGCTTGTCCTCTATTCTCCCTCCGAATTAGCCTGAGCAGCATGGACATCATGCCTACTTGTGAACCCAATAGGCTCTGAAGGAATACCCCACAGGCAGTTTCTATCATCACAACACTGCTGACATCACAGAAGATTCTAGGGCTCTCCTGGATACAAGAGAATGTCCAGGGAATTGATGACTGATGAAGTCACTGGGAACTGCCACGATCTATATGCTAACCAGCTTGAGCCAAATTGACTAGTTTCTGAGGTGTAATTACTTGAGATCCCCTTTGGAACCTCAGTACCATTTCCTTCATAAGATAGACATTACTTTGTGCTTAATTTCATATCTAATTAATTGGATGGAAAGTGTTTTTTTCATGGTCATGGCATGGGTGCATCATCTTCAATCAGACATAAAGATCTATGCTATTTGAATGGGCAAGATTCTACTCCATAATAAATGTACTCCTTGGGTATATTCAGACAGACAGTCCACAGACACAGGATTTTCCAGAGGCCAAAATTATTTTCCTCCACGTTTAATTTTATGCAAGTTTGGTTACATTTTCTTATTGTGCATGCCTTGATGGTGGACATTCTTTAAATGTATACAGACATGAGTTTTTATGAAATATCTCTTTCAGAATCCCATTCTTTTGCAATGAAAACTTCCAAGGACTTGACACCATAGTTCTCCAGGTAAAAGGTACATATCAGTTGAAAAGTTAGTTCCTTTTTCAAAATATAAAATCTCATAGTCTCCATTTCTCCAATACAAGTAATTAAGTAAATATTTGTGAGCAAATGTCATCAGGGCTATTGGAATGTAGCTCTATAGTCCAATTAGCTATCACTTCTCAATTCTCTACCATCCTGAGTTCTCAGGTCCATTCCTGAGGATGTTGGGGTTTGGAATATGATACTGTATTTAAGATACATAGGACACAATAGGATGGGTAAGGAATGGAAAGGCCACAAATCTTGTGAAACTTCAATGTTAGTGGATGCATATATTCAGGAGACTTCTTCTTTCTTGACATGGGTGTTCTGAATCCATGGTTAAATACCACCTAATCTCTAAGGTATAAGAGTGGGAAAAAAATCATGTAAATGCAAAAGCTTTTTTCGAACTCAGAAGTCCCCTCAGTCTTTCAAATAGTGAGATGACTTGCCTTTATAAAGAAATGTATGACCGGGTAATGTGAAAAGAAATAGAGAATTGATATCTATCTGTTGATATCTGAACCTGGGAAACAGTGAGGAAGCAATCTAAACAATATATAGGGATGAACCTGTTCCTGTATTGGGTACAGCAGGCACAAAGCAAGCAGGAGACACGACCACCATTCTCTAGACTGTACTGAGAGATCTGCAGTGTTTCTTTCCTTCAATGTCCCTTTCTTTATTTTCATGTGTTCAGGTCTCAGAGATCTACATTAAGAATCAAGGTTCCCCAATATACCTAAATCATTCCCTGTTAATTGACAAGTTTTGGCTTCTCCAAATTGGTTTTTGGGATCATTTACATGGAAAAGTATTTTACAACACTTTACTCTGGAGTCTTGTCTTTCTTTATCAACAGGGTATATTTCTTCTATGCAGCAAAAGGCAGGATTCTTTTTGTTTCCAGTTGGTTAGGCTGTGTCTTTTATTGTGAATTGAGTCCATTGATATTGAGAGATATTAAAACCCAATGGTTTTTAGTTTCACTTATTTTTGTTTTTCAAATTAGTATTTTGTGTGTGAGAGATTTTCTTATTTGATGTTTTTTTTATTGAAAAACTTTATTTTAAAAAATGATGAATGTACAAATTTTCAGCATTTTTGCATAAAAATATACAAATACATTTTAAGTTTGTAATTAAGTACTTGTGGGTATGTATACATAAACATATGTATATATGTAACAATAATATAGGAAAAAGGGCTACTAATTTGAGGGGATAGGTTAGAAAGTGAAAGGTTCTGTAGAAAGAACAGGGGGATGTGATACAGAGCGAATTAATTAAAATATATTCATTTTTTCCTTAAACTTCATACAGTCTGTGAGTTGTTTCTGGGGTGTTCAGATCTTTCTGTGGTTAGTATCCCAATATCAGTGACTGCATATTATGTCTGTTCTTTTGTGACTGGGTTATCTCACTCAGGATAATATTCTCTAGATGCATCCATTTTCTTAAGAATTTTGTTAAGCCATTGTGTCTGATAGCTGAGTAGTTCTCCATTGTGTAAATGTACCACAATTCTTGTATCCATTCATCTACTGAAGGACATCTGGGTTCTTTCCAGCTTCTGGTTATTATAAATAGAGCTGAAATGATCATTGTGGTGCATGTATGTTTGTACTATGTTGGAGTGTCTTTGGGTCTCTAGGGTAAATGCCCAGAAGTGGAATAACTGGGTCTTCAGGTAGTACTGTGTACAATTTTCTGAGGAATCGCCAGACTGATATCAAGAGTGGTTGTATCAGTTTACAACCTCACCAACAGTGAAGAAGTGTTCCTCTTTCTCCACATCCTTGCCAGCATCTGTTGTCATCTGAGTTTTGGACATTGGCCATTCTGACTAGTGTGAGGTGGAATCTCAGGGTTGTTTTGATCTGCATTTCCCTGATGGCTAAGGATGTTGAGCACTTCCTTAGATGTTTCTAGTCATTTGATATTCTTTGATTGAGAACTTTTGGTTCTTCCTGATTTCTGTCATCTATGGTGAGCACTCTGATGTAATTCTCACAGATCAGCCTTTGTATATGACTTGACCATTTTTCATGAACCTTTTAATATTCCTTTGTTCTTCTATGCATCTTCTCTTTTGATTAATATGTGATTGGATGATTTTCTACTCTAATCCAATTTATTGGTGTTTTGTGGGCATCATGCACATCTATGGTCCTTTCTTTCTATAGAGCTAAGGAAGTTTTCTACTATGATATGTTTAAGATGTTTTCTGACCTTTTGAACTGGTAACCTTCACCCTCTTCTAGGTCTATTATTCTTAGCATTGATTTTTTCATTGTGTCCTGAATTTACTGGATGTTTTGGTTTAGGAGCTTTTCAAACATTTATTTTCTTTGATTGACTTGTCAGTAACTTCTGTGTTATGTCTTACACCTGAGAGTCTTTTTTGCTCTTCTGTATCATGTGATGATAGCATCTGTACCTCCTGATCACTTTAGTGGGTAATCTACAAGTTTCCCCCAACTTGTGATTTCTTTGTATCTATTTCGCTATATAGATCTTAGAAAGTTTTATTCAATTCCTTTAAGTACTTGAATGAAAATACCTGTATTTCTTTAATGGATTTGGTTTCTCTTTAAAGGCTACTACCAGTTTGCTTGTGTTTTCTTGTGATTTTAAATGGAGTTTTTTTTTTTTATATCCTCTTTAAAGGACTTTATTATCAGAATAAAGTGAGATTTTTTTTTCTTGGTTATAATTTTGATTTTCATTTGTGTTAGGCTTGCTGTGATGGGAGAACTGTGTTCTGATACCAAATTACATGGGGTCTGTTGCTTATGTTCTTCTGTTTTTTTTGTTTTTGTTTTTTTTTTTTTTTTTTTTTTTTTTGTAATGTAGAAATCTCTCCACACAGAGAATAATCTCTAACAAATGATTATGAGTTTCTCAGGAATCATTTGAAATATGACATTTATAAATCTAAACATAATGTACAGTATTTTTTACCTGTTTAGAGTTTTGGAATATTCTCTTTTTAAATTCTTCTCCTTCTCCTCCTCCTCCTCTTTTTCCTCTTCCTGCTTCTCTTTCTTTTACTCCTTCTTCTTTTTTACCATTTCCTGAGAAATGTTGAAGAATGAGTTCATAGTAGGTATGGGCCACAAGGTAAACAACATTATACCAGTTGTAGCGTTCTTCACTCAGAACCATGTCAGGTTGTGCTGTGCTAACCATTCTGCTTTGTTGGAGAATATAAAATGTTCCATTTCACTAATACTGTTTTCAGAGATTGAACAAATAAAACAATCCACTCTAGCATAGTATGAGAAATGTCTATTGGATATTTCAAAAGTTCATTGATTGTATAAATATTGGAATAATCATCCCAACTCTCAGCATCTGCTTGAGATTAGCTTCACTGCCTGCTTGCATGCCTTGACACTGGGAGAGATACACACCCCCCTTTGTTATGAAATTTCGTCCAGTCACACTCCACACCTGGCCTTCCTGTTCCCAGTTGCTAAAAGATAATTACAGACTTCCACCCCAGGGGGTAACTCTTACACCCAGCAGCTAGGGAATTTACATACCTCCCCTGTAATTACCTGAGGGTATAATACTGGGACCACTGTCTATGTGGGCAGTTCAATATGAAGTAAACTTTCTGGTAACACGAATAATGGACTTGTGTGTTTCTTTCAAACCCTTAGGCCTTCGCCTGGTTTGAAGTAGCTGTTATTGGTACAGGCACCACAAATGGAAGTCCACAATTCCACACAAAAATGAAGATTCCACCAAGATATGGGAAGGAAGAAACGACCCGTAGGGTTTGCCCCATGGAACTAGCCAGCAAAATAAGTAACATAGTGGGGTGGATTGGAGATGGAAACCACTAGTTCTATTTTATGGTTGTTAGATCAGTTGCTGAATTTGCTTAAACAGTAGGGGAACTAGAATCAAGGTAGAAGACTGCAGTAGAATTCACTTGGGCAGCCTAAGTAAATCTTATTGATAGTTAGTAAGAATAGACTTGTGACAAGGATTAAGGAAAGAAGAATTGACTGCTCCTCTCACCATGGCCACATTCTTAGAAATCAAATCCACTGCTGGTAGGTGTGGTGTTTGTGATTAAGCAAGAAACTTAAAGAGCTAATAGAAAAAGGATATTTCCCATTAGTGTTTCTAAGTCTTTGTAAACAGATTAGAGGTAGTTTATTTGGAAGAGAGAGAAAATAGATCTCGGAAAAGCATGCCTTTCTTTTGTCTTGGACAGTATGGGAGGAGAGGAGGAAAATTATTGTAAACTGTTTCAGAGTTCTTCCAGCAGGAACAGGGGAACAGGAGAATTCCTGACTCTTCGGATCCCACTGGAGAAATGTCCAGTTCTGGTTCTGGGTTCCTAAGGAAGGATATCAGGATCCTGTTGACAAATCTAGTTCTAGTCTCTCTATATTGTTGTCCCTTGGTGCCAAGATGTCCATGTGTGTCAATTTGTGTCCATGTTTCTGTGTCTGAATGTTGCTCGTGCTTCATGTTCAAAAATAAAATGGTTGCTTACCTCTTGACTTATTCTTAACTTGTGTCTAAAAGGGAAACAATAGAAGGTAAAAAAGAAGAAAAAGAAAAAGAAAAAAAAGAAAGGAGGCTTCAGACTCTACCCCTTAAGTCAGCTCAACTGGAGACCCAATGGGAGTTAGATGTCTTTCCAGGCCACTGGTAAAGGGTGCTGGCTGTGTCTCAGCTTAAAGCAGATGATTGTTTTTCCTAGAAAAATCTCTGACTGTGTTTATTGAGCTCTGCAAGTGACAAGGTGCTCATTTCTTGAATTTACTGATAGAGAAAATGAGAATTTTATATGGTTTAAATATATAAGATGTGTGGTCAGTTCATGTTTGCTTAACTAGTTTTAATTGGAATAAATGTGCTCTGAATGTCTTGGTCTTATATTATTGGCTTATAAGCATTGGGTATGTTTAAAATTTTGTAACTTTGGCAACAAAAGTTTGTTTAAAACTAGTAACTTGGACAGAGTCATCCTAAAGTGCAACAAGTGGCATGAGCCACATGTTTTCTATATATAAGGAAAGGGATTTCTGTGGATACCCCAAACTTGGGACAATATTTGAATAATTCTTCTTCTAGAAAACAGACTTAAAGGATACAACTTAAAGTAATGAGGTATTAAAAGATGCATAAATATATATGAACTTGCAGCCACTTTGTGGCATGAAAGTAGGAAACTTAGGAGAGAGTTATGGTTATGGCCTGGTTTACAGCTTATAAAATTATCCGTAGATTTAAAAGATTGTTTTTATACCGTTCTGTTGCATCCTCGTGATTGCAAAGGGGTTGCTTTTGGCTTGTCTGAGGTTTTAAAGAGCCCTTGAAACAATGGGTATCACTGAATATCTTTGCCTCAGGGAATGGCTGATGGTCTGTTGTTATTTTGCTGCTGCCTGGATGGCAGGAAGCTGAAACTTAAAATCCTCAGTGTTTACTGTTGTAAATGCTTTGTTAGCTAACCACTCCCTAGTCAGACTGTGGCATAGGAGATTCATAAAGTTAATTTACTTGTTTAATGTGATTTTCAAAAATCATCAGATGTTAGCTGGCAAAAACCTCGCCTTAAGCTCACCATAGAATGTCTCAAACCTCTTTCTGCTGTTCTTAAGAGATGCAAATTCTCTGCAGTGAACTGAGAGGCTCTGCAGTGAATATAGAGGAAACAATTAGTTAACAGCAGATATTATATTTGATCAACTGTTGGCTATATGTATTTGTTCTTTTGGCCAAAGGAACCATTAATGTGAATTCATCTTATTTTCTTTTTAAATACAGTTTTAACCTTCTTTGCTATGTTTATGCAGAATTGTATGATAGGTTTTTTTTTTTTTTTTTTTTTTTTTTAAGGAGAATGTTTTAACCTGATGAAATATTTTTTCCTTATTCTGAGCAGCAATTAAATTGGTTATGGCTAGATACTGATGTTTGGCTTCTTCAGGCAAAATTCAAAATTGATAAATCATTATCTGAAAGACAAGTTCTTAAGGTTCCTTCATCTATGCATGCTTTTTTATTTCCTGTAAATTTATGCATGCAGCCCATTGATAATGCAATTGCTGTATTTATAGATGGTTCATCTATGGAAAAGCAGTATATACAATTAAATCACACAAGTTCATTATCTTGAATTTGCCTGCTGCAGCATAGATTATAAAATTTATATACTGGTAGCCACTGTTTTTAGATGTTAAAAATAAATCAGTTAAACTCTGAATTTATATACTGATAGCATATATATATATATATATATATATATATATATATATATATATAGCTAAAGGCCTGCACCAATATATAATTAATTAATAGTTTATAATTGCTTAAATTTGTTCTGTTTTTAGATATTGCTAATTCTTGAGTTTTGCAATTGTTTATGCAAATACAACTTAATTTAAGAGAGCGTATTATCCCATATTTCATAGGGTATTTAAGAGATACTGGATTGCCTGGATCACATAGAAAAGGCAATGAATGCCACAGCAGATTTGTATACCAGGCAGATTATAATCACATTTATAGCTTGAAAGAACTCCGAAGGGAGACCGTCACTCAAATCTCAGAGAGGCGCGCACCCAGCGAGGCACTGAGACCAGACTTGCTGCAATCACATGAGGAAGTTTATTGAAAGTGAAAGAGTGAGATCTCAGGCCAGCATGCTGTGGTCGAGACTCATACACCACGCAGGGGTAGAGGAGTTCGACCCCGGCCTGAACTTGTAACAGGCTTATAAAGGCAAAAATCACAAAGGAGGGGGAAGACAGGAGGAATGAGGAAATTCATAAGGGGAAGAATCATACATTTTATTAATCAGTACACCCCCAGGCACACCTAGGGCGTTGGAACTTTCCACAGAGGTCATCCGGACCTTTTGTAGTATTTTGGGAATTCAAATCTCAAGAAAGTGGGATTTCCTGGGAGCGGCAGAGGAAATCCCTAGGGCAACGAATCAGTGTCCTTTGACAACCTTTTACTCTTCATTCCCCCGTTTTTCTTTTTGTAAAAAGCTCTAATCTTAGAGCGATCCCTCAGCTTCTTGTAATATCTGGTATTGTTGTCTTAGGACCATTACCTGTACAGCACTCACCCTTTCTTTTATAAAAGTCACCAGTCTATTGAGGATGCATGGCCCAAAGGTTAGGATTAGCATTAAAATGAGTAAAGGCCTGACCAAAGCAGAGACTAGCCTAGAGAACCAGAGTGACTGGTTAAACCAATTTTCATACCATCCTTGGTATGTTTCTCTTTCTTTTTTTCTGTTTTCTAGTCTTTCTCTAAGCTTTGCCATAGAATCTCTTATGACACCAGAATGATCTACGTAAAAGCAACATTCTTCTTTTAGGGCAGCACAGAGCCCTCCTTTCTTTAGAAAAAGCAGATCTAATCCCCTTCTGTTCTGTAGCACTACCTCTGATAATGAAGTCAATGACACTTCTAGTTTGGTTATGGACTGTTCTAATGCTCCCAGGTCCGCGTCCATAGATGCTCTGAGTTTATTATAGTAGTAAGGTTGTTGGATGAGGGCAGCTGCCCCTGTTCCAATTCCTGCTGCCACTCCAAGTCCTAACAAGACAGCTAAGGTCAAAGTAGCGGCGGTTTAAAACAACAAATGCACTATCAAGCAGATTGAACAGGCGGTCCTCAGTTCTCATAGGGAGATAAGAGGGTGTGGTCAAAAGGGGATACGAGTCCTCCTTTGGTGACAGAGTGAGACAAGGAGGACTCTCAGGCCTGGGTGCAGGGTTATCAAGCACCGAATTGGGGCCTACGGGTCATGTGGGTGGACTCTCTATCTTTATCTTAATAACAAAAAATGAATCTAGGGTCCCCTCTGCCATTATAGACTCTCCATCCCCAACGGTTTCCTCTTACCCACTGACGATCTTGTTTTCCATATGGGGTGAAGCTGATATTTAGAGGGTTACAATAACTGTCTTTGCACGGTCCCTGAGGGCTACCGGAGCTTTCAGAGGCACACCCAGTCCTATAAGCCAGGTATTTGGATGGATCTCTTTCCCCTTTCTCTGGCTCCCCTGGCCTACGACCCTTTTTAACTATAATTAGAACCCAAGCGGTGGAAGGGTTCAGGTAGGCTTTTCCCATGGTCTCACATCCCCATTTACTACAAAAATAGTCTGAGGCCCCTCTCTTCATTTCCCTGGTGTGTCCCTGTTTGGGGCAGACATAGAAGTCTGCTGCCTGAAGGTTGGCTCGGTAAAACTGTCCTGAACACCCCAATGTGCTCCCTATACCATCAGGGACACACTGTTCTTCTGGGGGTGGCTTTTCTAAATTGGTATAACTGGAAAGATCCTAGGCCATAGAGCCGGCTGCTAACTTACAGACATCGGGTGCAAGATCAGGCCACCAAGTCCAAGGGGTAGTTGACCACAAGATGTCGCCCGCTTTATTAAGCACTTCCCAGGTTAATTTTTGAGGGGCATGGGGGTTATTACCCAAGGTTGGGGCTACGACGAAGGTGCAGCTTAAGAGAATTGTCACCAGCTGCCACTGTACCCAAGCAGCAATCTCGTTGACCTTGACTGCCGAGGGGGTAGTCAACAGAACCAGGTAGTGTCCGTTCCACCGGGGCTCAAGCATGCCAGCGCGATGTCCTGAGCAGGACTGAGTCTCCGACCTGGAACCTTGGGGCACCGCGGTGGTTCCTGGAGTGTAGGCTTCTTTGATTCGACTCCAGATCTGTGTTTTAATAACTTCTAAGGACTTTAAGTGGGCAAAAAGAGCAGAGGAGGAGGGGGAGTTAGTGCCAGGATCCAATATCCCGCATGACTCTGTTAAGTGGGGCGGTCCCCCATGTAGGAGTTCATAAGGGGTAAGGCCAAAACGCTCCGGAGTGTTTCGGACTCTAAGAAGCGCAAAGGGGAGGAGGGTCACCCAGTCTTCACCGCCGGTCTCAATAGCTAATTTAGTAAGGGTCTCTTTTAGAGTTCTATTCATTCTTTCTACCTGTTCTGAGCTCTGGGGTCTGTAAGCACAATGTTATTTCCAATTAGTCCCCAGTAAACAAGCTAATATCTAACTTACCTGGGCAACACAGATGGCCCATTGTCTGATCCAATTACCTTAGGGGTGCCAAACCTAGGGAAGATCTCTTCTGGAATCTTCTTAGCTATGACTTCTGCTGCCATTTCTCTCTTTATGGGGAGGCTTTTACCCACCCATAAAATGTATCTATAAAGACTAATAGATACTTATATATCTATATCTTCTTGGCTCAGTTCTGTAAAATCCACTTCTCAGTAAACCTCAGGTCTATCTTCTCTCCTCCCAGCCTTCTACATACATTTGCTTTCTAACATGGCACACAGTTATCTAGTCAAATCTGGCACAAAAGAATTTGACCTCAAGACAGTCTTTACAAGTTTGTCTACCTCTAGATGAGTCCATTGATGCATTTTCTTCAAGTCCAGTGCTGTACACCAGGTCCTGGATAGGGCAATGAGCTCAACAGGTTATAGGGGTTAAGTACTGTGAGGTGGAGTTCTGCCACCAATTGGTTTACCTCCCAGAGATCTTGAGCTGTCCAGCAGTCGTTGGTTCCATGTTTCCGTACCTGTAGGAGAGGCATACCTCAGGATGATGGACACATACGAAGTTGTTGGAGTAACCGAATGATGAGTGTCTTGATCCTGTCTCATGCCTCCTTTGATATGGGGTACTAACGCACCACTAGCCTGGACTTTCAGCTCCATATGGGCAGGGGCTGGTTCTTAGCCTCTCTCATTCCTGCAGTCTCCGCCCAGGCCTGTGGATATGCCTGCAGCCACCAGTCCGTCTGATCTGAGGCAGGCTTTTTAGAGTTGGTACTTGTCCTCCAGCTGAATGGTTAGAACCTGCACAGGCTCCCCTTCTGGACCTCTAACCTGTGTTCCATCAGAGTGGAAGTGAATCTGTGCCCCATCTTAGTCAGGAGGTCTCTCCCCAACAGGGTGCAGTGACAGTCTCGCTTTACAATGAATAAGTGGGATACCCGGCCCATTCCGAGATCCACAGATCTTTGGGTAGTCCATAAATATATAAAACTTTGGAGCCACATGTCCGGGGCTTCTGTTGCTGGTGTCCCCTTTCTTTCTTGTTGGGGCAATTTTTTGTCTCAGTGGCCTTCTTCTTTATACTAAGCACATTGACCTTTGCCAAGAGGCTCCCTCCTAGTGCCAGACTTGATTCCTAACTCCCTGGCCCTTCACTACTGTGGCCAAAATCCTACAAATTCCTTTTTTGTATACTACCCTCCGGTCCTCTCTTTCCTCTGCCTTCTGCTTCTCTCTTTCTCGCTTCTCTTCCTCAGTCTCCTCCTTATGAAACACTTTCTCTGATTCCTTCACCAAATCCTGCAATGTATAGTTTTGGAACCCCTCTAGCCATTGTAACTTTTTCTTAATATCTGATGCTGACTGCTGTATAAAGGCCATAGCCACCTCTGCCTGCTGACCCTCAGAGGTTGGGTCAAGGTATAACCCCTGTCAAGAAACACAGACGGCGGCTCAACAGGTCCCTGAAGAACCTCTCTTACCTTAGCCAAATTCGTGGGTCGCCTTGTGGCTCCCTTGAGACCTGCCACTAGAGCCTGGCGGTAGACCTTGAGACGCTCCTTACCTTCTGCAGAGTTGTAATCCTAGTCAGGGCGGATCAAGGGAATAGCTGCATCTATAAGATTAGGGAGATTGTTGGGGGTCCCATCTGGTCCTGGAACATTTTTTCTAGCTTCCAGGAGGATCCTCTCCCTCTCTTCCGTAGTAAAGAGGACCTGCAAAAGCTGCTGGCAGTTGTCCCAAGTGGGCTGATGAGAAAACATCAGGGACTGAAGGAGTCCCGTCAGGCCCGAGGGGTCCTCTGAAAAAGAGGGGTGGTTAGTTTTCCAGTTATACATATCGGCTGATGAAAACAGCCAATACTGTAGCAGGACTACTTCTCCCGGAGCTGGGGCGGGTCCATAAGCCTGTAATGGTATGACAATAGCAGAGCCAAGCCCCGCGCCATTTCCCCCTGGGCTTCGAACCCGGGGGCTTCGGGTCCCGGCCGCTGGTTCTGTTTCAGAGGCCGTCTGGGAGTCAGTGGGAGTCGGCACCTGTGGGGGACTTGCATGAGAAGCCAGTTGAGGGTATGGGGGTGGAGGGTTGTCGAGGAGAAGAAAACCATCATCAATTTCAGGATAGATCTTCGTGGGGGCCAATGGCGCAGGTGCCAGCTTGTTCGAGGCCACGGCCACCGTTGCCGTTTCTGCCCCCTCTGTCCAGGGTCTCACCCAGGATGTCGGGTTTTAGACCAGGTCCTCCCACACGATGATGTATGGAACCTGATCAGGGTGTCCCCCTGAAGCCTGAAAAACAATTCTCTTAACAGCGGAAATAAGAGATAGATTAAAAGTTCCCTCTGAAGGCCATCCTACGCCAAATCTCGGCCATTTGGGACAGGGAGCAGAAAGTTTGCCACGGTCCTTTCCTGACTTCAACAGAAAGATTATGGGCCCTTGCCTTAAAGTCCATCCAATGGTTCAAAGTCAGTGTTAGTGGGGTCGTCACAGTCTGGCCCATTTCTAGTTCTGACACACACACATAAAACACTGACAGATACTACAAAACAGAGAGACAAAGTCAGTCGCTGACCTGGAGTCGACCCAAAATCCCGAAAAGAGCCAGATGGCCCAGAATTGGCCCTCTGACACAGATCGTCAAGGAGAAAAACTGATCTCCCGACTTTTCCTGTGGGGGTCCACCAGGCGTCCCTGGTCCTCCCCCTGTCCTCCTGGGACGTCTCCCAGGGCGAGCAAACGGTGTACCCTGGACACGTCTATCCCTGTCCACTCCACTCCTCCCTTGGAAAAGCAGACTTGGTTAGAGCGTTTGCGAATACCGAACTGCTATCGCACCAGACCTCTGAACAAATCACAAACACAGAATCACAATCTGGACAATCCACAAACACAGAGTCACAACAGGACAACAAGAAAAGAAAGGAAAGAAAATCCTTACCTTCAAGTAGGTCTAGGGCCCGTGGATGGTCGCGCAAATCTCAGACGAGCCCCCAAATGAAAGACCTCCGAAGGGAGACCCTCACTCAAATCTCAGGAGAGGCGCGCACCCAGCAAGGCACCGAGACCAGACTTGCTGCAATCACATGAGGAAGTTTATTGAAAGTGAAAGAGTGAGATCTCAGGCCAGCATGCTGTGGTCGAGACTCATACACCACGCAGGGGTAGAGGAGTTCGACCCCGGCCTGAACTTGTAACAGGCTTATAAAGGCAAAAATCACAAAGGAGGGGGGGACAGGGGGAATGAGGAAATTCATAAGGGGAAGAATCATACATTTTTTTTTATCAGTACACCCCCAGGCACACCTAGGGCGTTGGAACATTCCACAGAGGTCATCCGGACCTTCTGTGGTATTTTGGGAACTCAAATCTCAAGAAAGTGGGATTTCCTGGGAGCGGCAGAGGAAATCCCTAGGGCAAGGAATCAGGGTCCTTTGACAACCTTTTACTCTTCAGCTACCAAAATAGTAATGGCCTGAGACAAAAATTTGAAATTTCTAGAGAATGTGCATGTCAAATTGTAAAGATTTGTTCTGAATGTCCTCAGTTTCTTATACTACATGATGTTGTTAACCCTCAAGGACTTGTACCTAACCCATTATGACATATAAATATTCCTTATATTTCTGGTTTTAGAGAATTAAAATATGTATTTAAATATTAACACCTTTTCAGGCTGTTTGGTTGTAATCACTTTAAGTTGAGAAGCAACTAAATGTGTATAGCCTCTGGACAATTGTGTTCTTAAGAGTAATTCTGATCCCATGATTTGCAAAGAAGTTTTCCATATTTGTAGGGCACATTAGAGCCCATACTGCCCTTCCAAGACCACTATGGAGAGGGAATCGTCTTGCACATGTATACACTTGCCCTAATGCATTGGCTATAAAAGAATCTAATGTGGATAAGGCTATGCAGGTGCATACTAAATTTTATTTGAATGCAGGATACTTAAGATTTCATTGTAAAATTATAAAAGGACAAGTTCTAGAAACATGTCCCATGTGTGCAGAGTTTATTTCTGCCCCTAATTTAGGAGTCATTCCTAGGGGACTGAATCCCAATGATATTTGGCAAATGGATCTCACACATGTCCCTTCTTTTGGGAATTTATAATTTGTGTATGTTTTAATTGATACTCATTCAAGAATTATATATATATATATATATATATATATATATATATGTATATATATATATATATATATATATATATATATATGCACATAGTAGAAAATATTAAAAGATGTCAAAAATCACTGCTTACAAGCTTTTGCATATATCAATGCTCCCAAAAAGATTAAAAAAAATATGGTCCTGCCTATTCCAGTAAAAGTTTTAAACAATTTTGTTCATATTATGCTATAATTTATAAGACTGGAATTTCTTATAATCCTCAAGGACAAGCAATCATTGAATGTGCTCACCGCACCATAAAGATGTATTTGTCTAAAACAAAAAAGGGGGAGCACATCTCCCCTCATGTGCATCTATCCTTAATTTTATATATTCTAATTTTTTTTAACTGTAAATTCTGAAGGCAGCTCTGCAGCTGCTAGACACTGGAGGGCATGCTCAGTCCAGCAAGGAATGGTGCAATGGAAGGACCTTGCATTGTGGCGGGGACCAGACCTTGTTTTGAATAGTGCTTGGGCCTCTGTTTGTGTTTTCCCTCAGGATTCTGAGTCACCTTTCTGGGCCCCTGAGTTCTGTATATGTTCTCTGAAAACTGCAGATTAGCACTATTGTTATTAACAAGGGGGAGGGTTTCATTTGTTCTCAACAGGTATGAAGCCGATGTAGGCAGCCGGTATATGAAGCCAGTGTGTGAAGCCAGTGTGTGAAGCCAGTGTGTGAAGCCAGTGTGTGCAGCTGATGTGAAGCCAGTGTATGAAGGAGGTGTGTGAAGCCAGTGTGTGAAGCCAGTGTATGAAGCCAGTGTGTGAAGCCAGTGTGTGAAGCCGGTGTAAGAAGCCAGTGTGAGAAGGCAGTGTAAGAAGCCTTTGTGAAGCTGATGTGAAGGCGGTATGTGAAGCCAGTGTGAGAAGCTGGTGAGAAGCCAGTGTGAAGCCGAAGTGAGAAGCTGGAGTGAAGCCAGTGTGAAGCTGATGTGAAGGCGGTATGTGAAGGCAGTGTGAGAAGCTGTTGAGAAGCCACTAGAGGAGTTAAAATGTGTAGCGGTGACAAGAACCCCAGAATCTGCACCCATACTTGTGCCCATGGAACGTACCAGAGAGAATCAAGAAAATTTTGGCTGCAGCCCTATTAGTGCTGTTTCAGCAGCAATCTTTGTAGCTGTGATCCCCTTCTCCCCACCTTATTGCCATAGCTGCCCCGTGGAATTTTTAGGAAAAGTGGCTGAGGCCCTCTCAACTTAGGTTAATCTATAATCTTTCATTAACTTGGATATACATTCAATTAGGAATGTTAATTTTGAATTAAGTCCACACTGTTAACAGGAACAAATCCGTGTGGTTTCTGAAACTATTAAAACTGAGATAGTATTAGCTTTGGGTGCGCACCCCTTAGTGCACTTTGGGTGAGTATCCTCTCTAATATCCCTCAGGCAAGACAAGCCTGGAACCAAGCTGTCAGCTGGCAGACTAGCAGTAAGCAACCCTATAGCCCAAGAATGGTAGAGCATGTATAAATTAGGTGACCAATGACGAGAAAACCTACGGAGTGCTGCTCAACCTAAGACCAAAAATCCACGGGGGCCCATGAGGATATTTCCAAGACAGGTAAGAGCAAGTGTTGAAGTCTAAGCCAGTTCTCTAATTTAAAAAAATAATATTGGGGGAGATGTTGCAATAATCACCCCAACTCTCCTCATCCCCTTGGGATAGAAGCCCCCCTTTTTTTATGGTATTTGGCCTAGTCACAAGCCACTCCACACCTGACCTTCCTGTTCCCAGTTGCTAAAAGATAATTACAGACTACCACCCTAGGGGGTGACTCTTACACCCAGCAGGTGAGAACTTACATTCCTCCCCTGTATATATCTGGGTGTATAATACTGGGACCACTGTCTATGTGACTGTGACTGCAAGGTGTCCTGAGAGACAGCAGTTCAATATGGAGTAAACTTTCTGGTAACACAGATAATGGACTTGTGTCTTTCTTTCAAACCCTTAGGCCTTCGCCCAGTTCAGAGTTGCTGTTAGTGGTGCAGGTACAACAAATGGAGGCCCACAAAGCCTCCTCCATATATTATTGTTATATATATCAATTTCTCTATTGTGGTGTGCAAAAAAGACAGATCCCATGAAAGAAGCAAAGGCTGAAATCTCTTTTGTTGAGCACATCTCATTTTGCATTTGTGATCCAGATTCTCTGTGCACATAAATATCCCCATCTTCTAACACTGACTTCTACAGTAGAGTTCATTTTACCATAAATGTAAACAACCTTTGCTGTTTGTGCCATAATTTTTTGTCATATATCTTAGTCCTTGCCATGTGTGAGTGAGTGTATGTGTGTGTATGTGTGTTTATACATGTGGGTGTGTATAAATGTTTTCTGGTATCACATTCACAAAAAAACCAAACTGATCCCATATCTTTGCATTTGTTTCTGTTGAGTCTGAGAGAAACTGAATACCCAGGTCATCATCTGAGGTGACCAATCTGATCCAGGTTCACCTACATGGAAGGATCACATTTGGGATATTTTAGGACCACATTCCTCTAACCAAAATGATGGTCAGTCCTATCACAATAATACCACAGTTTCTAACACCAAGTTCTGTCTTTGTTAAGATTTTACTGCTGTGAAAAGACAGCATTAAAAAGGAAACAGTTATAAAGACAACATTAACTTTGGGACTGGACTAAATGTTCAGAGGTTCAGACCATTACTGTCAAGGAGATAGCATGGCAACATCCAGGAATGCATGGTAGAGGCTGAGCTGAGTGTTCTGCATCTTCATCTGAAATCCACTAAGAAAAGACTGGCTCCCATGTGGTTAGGAAGAGGGAGGGTCTCATTGGCAGCCTCAAACCCCATAGTGACACAATTCCTCCAATAGGCCACGCCTACTCCAACAAGACCATACCTTGTAGTACTACCACTCCCTGAACCAAGCATACTAAAACCACCATTGTTCAAATCATAAAATTTTCTATTCATTTGCAGTAAAGTTTGTACTACAAGACATGGCAAATTTCTGTGTAAACGCTGCCTTTCCTGAAGTAAGCTTGGGAATTTAGAGATAGTTAGAGTCGAATACAATTTCAAATAATAAACAGGAAACTCTGATATGATAATTTTTATATTTGTGTAAATCCATGAGGTTTTATTTTTGAAAGCGATGCATGAACTAGATTATAGGCATCAAGAATAGGACTGTTATACAATAATCTGGGAGTTCTGTTTCCACAGCAACATAAAAAAAAATCAAGGAAACAAAAAAACCTATCTTGAACCATTTATGAAATCCATAAATTATTCTTCTTATAATGTTTTATTATTTTAAATTTCTTTTATGTGTCAATTATCTTAATTATATTGATAATTTTAAGAATCAAATAATACATTAACATATTTCATCTATCTTCTCTATTAATACCTTTTATTACCCAAAAATATCATTAACAGATTTTGAGTGATACCCATAGCTCAAGATCTCACTTCTATTGCTTGAGTACTAACTTATGTTTCATAGCATACAAAATAATATTTGGAAATTACAATTAGTAAAAGAACATAAAATATTAAAAATAGAATTATTGAGAAACATATATGATAGCCCATGACATAAACTGAGAGTATACAAAATGCATTACATGTCTCTATAAATTGTCTAATAATCATTTACTTATTAAAATAACCACATTATTATGAGAAAGTTTATTTAATCCTTAATAATTTTACAAAAATTAAAGTAGGAAAAGTTTTTTGAAATCAGACATTAAGAAAATGTTAATTTTGTTATTGTTGATGGACAACCTAAGTAGTGAGGGCATCCAATTGGTGACCCCAGCACATGTATATTGGAACAAATTTTTCTGGCCTCAGTGGGAAAAGGTATATCTAATCCTGTTGAAAGTTGGTGTTCCATGGAAAAAGAATGCTGTTGGCCTAGGTGATGGGAGGTTTGGTGGAGATGTTGTGGTGGTGAGGTAATGGCAGTGTGTGGTGTGGGAAGATCAAGATCTCAGATGATAAAAGGAGGGGTAACGGTGTGAAGATCTCTGGGAGCATAGACTGGGAAGGGAGCAATGTAAATGAATAAAATACTTTCTAAAGTGCTAACTACATAGAGAATCGGAAATTACTACTAATAATAGTTGAATGATATTCGTAAAATATGCTAATATTTATGTTTTTGGTTTTGTTATTGGTTATTTTATGTATTTAAAGTTCAAAAGTTATACCTCTTACCCAATTCTCCTCTGCAAGCGTCCCATCTCATCCCCACTCTCCCTTGCTTCTGCTTCTATGAGAGTACTATACCACCCACCCACTGGCATCTCACTGACCCAACTTTCCCCTATTGGTTAAGTCAGGGTTTCTATTCCTGCACAAAATATCGAGACCAAGAAGCAAGTTCGAGAGGAAAGGGTTTATTCAGTTTACACTTCCATATCGCTGTTCATCACCAGAGGAAGTAAGGACTAGAACTCAAGCAGGTCGGGAAGCAGGAGCTGATGGAGGGATGTTACTCACTGGCTTGCTTCCCATGGCTTGCTCAGCCCACTTTTATTAGAACCCAGGTCTACCAGCCCAGGGATGTGACTACCCACAATGGATTGGGCCCTCCCCGTGTTGATCACTAGTTGAGAATTTGCCTTACAGCTGGATCTCATGGAGATATTTCCTAAACTGTGATAACTCCAGCTTGTGTCAAGTTGAAACAAAACCAGCCAGTACAATTGACCAGCACCTTGTCAACTTGACATGCAAGCAAATAAATATTTAGCTTCCAACCTTACTTTCTTGTACATTCCAAAGAACTTGATAGGTTTAAGAGTCCCACAGCCTTTGCCAATTCTGACATTTTAACAATGAAATACCTTTAAAATATTCTGTCTCTTAAAAATCAAGGTCTTTTAACAATTCAAAGTCTCTAAACTGTGGGCTCTTCTTCTTTCTTCAAGAGGGAAAGATATCAGGACAAAGTCACAGTGAAAGCAAAATCAACCTCTATCCATCCAGTGTCTGGAAATCCACTTACAAAATTCTGTCTTGGGTATGGTTTTATTTTCTGTGAACAGACACCATAACCCAGGCGAGTCTTATAAATAACAACATTTAACTGTGATTGGCTTACAGGTTCAGAGGTGCAGTCCATTTTCATCAAGATAAGAACATGGCAGCATCCAGGCAGGCATGATACAGCAGAAGCTGAGAGTTCTACATCTTCAAACAAAAGAAGCCAGGAACAGACCAAGCATCCTCAGGCAGCTAGTAGGAGTGTCTCCATACACCACCTCAAAGTGACACACTCCTCCAACAAGACCACACCTTCTAATAGTGCTGCTACCTAGGCCAAGCTTATACAAACCAAAACAGTGTTGCAAATACTTTGGGCACCTTGATTCATTTCTTTAAATCCTCCATTGGGTTCCATGTCTTAGTTTTGATTTTATTGTTTTGAACAGATATAAATGACCTAGGCAACCCTTAGAAAAATAACATTTAATTGGGCTGGCTTACAGGTTTAGAGGTTCAATCTATTATCATCAAGGCAGAAACATGGCAGCATCCTTGCAGGCATAGTATAGAATATGAGAATTCTACATCTTCTTCTGCAGGCTGCTAGCAGAAGACTGACTTCCTGGCAGTGAGGAGTGAAGTCTTAAAGTCCATGCCTACAGTGACACATCTACTTAACGAGGCCATAACTCCACACACTGCCATTCCCTGGGCCAAGCATATATAAATAATCACATTCTACTCCATGGCCCACATTGGCTTGTTCAAAAACATGAGTCTATAGGAGCTATATCTAAACATAGCATAATACTAAATACATTCAGTTATTCAAAATGACTTCCAAAGTCCTCATAGTCTATAGTGGTCTCAAATGAATACCTCTATGTTGGATGTCAATGTGGTCTTTAGATCTCTAACTCCATTTTTCACCTTTGTTAACTGCAACAAATTTCTATCTCCTGCCTAGTTTCCACTCATTGTTAGCCGATTCCCTTAGTAGAAATTTCACAGCTCTGGCTTCCTGAATATTATTGGGCCTCCAAGGCAACTTCAACATTACAACTTCTTGTCCCAATGTCTGGGATCCACACATGATATTCTGGACTTCTCTAAAGGGATTCATTTACTTATCCAGCTCTGCCCTTTGTAGTATTCTAAGCACAAAATGATCATGTTAGATACTATAACTTTGGGCCTCCCTTTCTTCCCTCGCTAAGCCTTTTTACCTGCGGTGGTGCAAACCTGTTTATGCCCTTCAAAGCTGCTTTCTGCCCCATTTGGGGGCTGGGACTTCCCATAATTCAGCTGTTGCTTCTTGGTTCCTCATTAGGTGCTTTCCACCTGAGCAACCTTGTGACTTCTGAGATGCACCTAGCACTTTTCCATGACCTCATACTTGCTTAGTTGCTGCTCCATTTCTGCTTAAGTGAGGCATAACCTATAATGGTACTGCTTCTTGGAATCCATCAGAGTCAGCTAAGGAATCTGTACACTTTTATTCAGTTAAGGAGTAGGAATTTTAACATGCTGTCTTCACCATGCCTATTGGCACCACTTTCTCTTCTTGGTATGCAATGAGACAGAGGCATCATCTGGGGAGGAGATTCTCAATTGTTCTAGGAATTGCCTGTTGACCAACTGTTGGGAGAGGGAGGATTTTGCTCAGGTTGTTTGAGTTCCTGGTGTGATCCCTGTAGCCCTGGAGGATAATGGCTGCTTCTTATTGTGCTCTACCGACACAAAAGAGACTTTGGCATCACTGCTGCTATTATCACCACCATTGCCATCTCTGCCACCACCACCACAGACGTCTCTAAATCTGCAGCCAGTACTGGAACTGAGGACAAATTTTCTTGGGAGTTGCTTCAATGTTGTCTGTGCAGAATAATATTAACTCTCAAATTAAGCTGGGCATTCTCAATCTCAACCAGTCACCTGCAGATACTCTAACTGACTTTAATGAGCCACAGGCCTTGCCTACTTTGCTTGTTCTCCCACAATCTGAGATGCCAGAGCTCTGACATTCAGAGCTTCTCCTCTTGTACTCTAGCACTTTTCACATCTACATATTGAGACCCTCTCTTGTGCTTAACCCCAGTACCTATTATTTACAGTTGGCTAAGTGAAACCCTTCCAGTCTACAACCCAGGCTAGACTCAAACTAGATATGGTCCTGTTTCTGCCTCCATGTGTAGTATGAGCCTTAACCCTGACTTGCTCTCATTCTTGGTGGTGTACCATCTGTAGACAATGTGCCAAGATGATTCTTTCTGCTTTTCTTCTTAAGATTCATAGGATAAGTGCAGGAAAGAAGTTTAATCAGTCATTAGCATTGGCTATACTTCCAGTGAAATTGGGTTCATTCCCATAAAACATAGGATGATCACAACTGTCTGTGCTTCCAGTGCCATGGGACCCAACACCTTCACAGAAATATACATTCAGGTAACATTCTAGTGCATGTAAAATAAATGATAATAAATCATATAAAAACTCAAATGCATATTTATATAATATTTAACTTATTTATTTTATTTTTTAATCTTTGAACCATGGAGTACTCTTTATGTCTAATGGGCATCAGAAGTTATGCTATAAAATGGGGTTATAGACCTTTGGGAGCTTGTTTGTGGATGCTGGCAAATGACCTTTGTGCTCTTAACTGCCTAATAATTTCCCAACCTTGCCCTTCTTTGTGTTTTTTGTTTATTGAAAATAGATTTTTTTCCATAAGAGTATGCAGTGATTACATCTTTTCCACACCCAGTTCCTCTGACATTCTTACCACCTCCTCTTCCAACTATATCAACACCCTTTTGTTCTCTCCTAAACAACAAATAGGCAGCTAAAAATGTAGTGGGACATTTCTTTAGTCCTAGGACTTAAGAGGAAGAGGCAGGTAGATCTCTGTGAGCTGGTCCAGTATTATTTACAAAGTGATTTCATGGTCAAACAATTAAACAGAGAAGTCATGTCTTAAGAAACAAACAATCAATTAAACAAACAGAGAGATGAAAGCTAACAAAGGATCATATGAAATAGAACAAAAAGAAACATATTGGAATATGACAAAATAAAAAAATAGATGGAAAAGAGACAAAGAAAATACAAAAAAAATACATAGAGATGCAGGACAGGATCACACTCACAAGAGTGTAATAAAAACTCAAAATTGGTAGCAATAACAGATGAGCAAAGAAAGGGGTAAGGTTCCTATAGTAAGTCTAACAGAGTCAATTTCCATGGACACTTGAGGTTCTCAGAGATGGAACCACCACCTAAAGATCATACATTGGCTGGACCTAGGTCTCCCCACTCAGATGTAGGAGATGGGGATCATAGTCATGATGTGGATCCCCTAACTTCAAAAGTTATTGCCTCTTTGTGGGATGTGTTGTTCTAGCTGGGCTGCTTTGTCTGAACTCAGTGAGAGAGGATATGCCCAAATTGAAAAATACTTAAAGTACTAGGGTGAGGGATAGCGAGGGAATCCACTCACTTAGATGAGAAAGAAAAGAGATATGGGGAATGGGATGTGAGAGGGTATGACCTTGAGGGGAGCTTTGAGTGTATACAAGCCATCCTCCTGCATCAGCCTTCTGAGTGTTGTCATATTAGATGATTGTCAAAGCATCAAGTTCATCTCTTTATTCCAGAAGAGTCAAGTGATTGTGTAAACTGGAAAGAATCCTGCTCAGTCAGTCAACAGGGTCTCAAGGGAGACAATGAAGATTGAAAAGATAAAGACAATTAGACAACACTATAACATGACTCCAGACAGTGCAAGGCTGAAGGGAATTTAATTTTCTCCAGACTGCTTACATACCATTTTACATACTTGCAAAGAATTAAGTCAGTTTTAGGACAAGAGATAAACAAGGAAAATAAGCTAAGTCTCCTGATTAATGTTTTACGGATATATCAGGAAGACCAACATAAAAGGAGTGCCACAAATCTCTCTGCCTAGTTTTCCTTGAG